>NC_140014.1:16670985-16860985 GCF_964263955.1 Coregonus lavaretus
GTGTGGAGTGCAATAGAGATTGCATCATCTGTGGATCTGTTGCTGCGGTATGCAAATTGGAGTGTGTCTAGGGTTTCTGGGTAATGGTGTTGATGTGAGCCATTACCAGCCTTTCAAAGCACTTCATGGCTACAGACGTCAGTGCTACGGGTCGGTAGTCATTTTGGCAGGTTATCTTAGTGTCCTTGGGCACGGGGACTATGGTGGTCTGCTTGAAACATGTTGGTATTACAGACTCAGTCAGGGACATGTTGAAAATGTCAGTGAAGACACTTGCCTGTTGGTCAGCACATGCTCGGAGTACACATTCTGGTAATCCGTCTGGCCCTGCGGCCTTGTGAATGTTGACCTGCTTAAAAGTCTTACTCACATCGGCTACGGAGAGCGTTATCACATAGTCATCCGGAACAGCTGGTGCTCTCATGCATGCTTCAGTGTTGCTTGCCTCGAAGCGAGCATAGAGGTGGTTTAGCTCGTCTGGTAGGCTTGTGTCACTGGGCAGCTCGCGGCTGTGCTTCCCTTTGTAGTCTGTAATAGTTTTCAAGCCCTGCCACATCCGACGAGCGTCAGAGCCGGTGTAGTACGATTCAATCTTAGTCCTGTATTGACTCTTTGCCTGTTTGATGGTTCGTCGGAGGGCATAACGGGATTTCTTATAAGCTCATTGAGTGCAATCTTAATGCCAGCATTGGTTTGTGGTGGTAAATAGACAGCTATGAAAAATATAGATGAAAACTGTCTTGGTAAATAGTGTGGTCTACAGCTTATCATAAGATACTCTACCTCAGGCGAGCAAAACCTAGAGACTTCCTTAGTATTTGATTTTGTGCACCAGCTGTTGTTTACAAATATACACAGACCGCCACCCCTTGTCTTACCGGAGTCAGCCGTTCTATCCTGCCGATGTAGCGTATATCCCGTCAGCTGTATGTTGCCCATGTTGTCGTTCAGCCACGACTCAGTGAAACACAAGATATTACAGTTTTTAATATCCCGTTGGTAGGATAACCGTAATCTTAGGTCATCTAATTTATTTTCAAATGATTGAACATTGGCTAATATGATTGATGGAAGAGGCAGTTTACTCGCTCGCCCCGAACTATGTCCACGATATCGCCGTCTGTTTCTCTTGCGAATGACAGGGATTTGGGCCTTGTCGGGTGTCTGTAGGATATCCGACAAGGCCCAAATCCCCGTCATTCGCAGGAGAAAGAGACAGAGATATACACACTATACATGTCAGCACTCAAAGCCAGTGAGCTCACTGACATTCTAAATAAGGAGTTACAGTCAGCATCAGAATGGGTGAATAATAATAAACTGGTCTTAAATACATCTAAAACTAAAAGCATTGTGTTTGGCTCAAAACATTCTCTGAGACCTAAACCTCAACTGGAGTTGTACATAAAGGGGGTGACCATTGAGCAAGTTGAGGAAGCTAAACTCCTAAGTATAACATTGGATGGTAAATTATTATGGGCAAGTAATATTGACAAAGATGTTGTGAAGATGGGGAGGGGTGTGTCTTTCATAAAAATATGTTCTGCATTTTTTACACAAAAGTCAACTGTACTAGTTGTATAGGCTCTGGACTTGACCCATCTTGATTACTGTCTGGTAATATGGTCAAGTGAAGCAAAGAAAGATCTAGCAAAGCTGCAGCTGGCTCAAAACAGAGCAGCACGCCTTGCCCTTAACTGCACATACAGAACTAACATCAACAACATGCATTTCAGTCTTTCCTGGTTGAGGGTTGATGAGAGATTAACTGCTTCTCTTCTAGTTTGTAGTATAAATATTACTGTGACGAGAATTCCAGATTGTCTGCATAAACAAACAACATTAAGCTGACACACATACCAGTGGCGGTTTAAGATGAGGGAGGATGATGATTTTTTTAATGAGCATGGCCTTATTTCTATTACAGTATATTGGATGACTGTCATTCATATTCCATTCACCCAGCTCAATGTAACATTTATAGGTTTAGGCTACTACATGATACTCAAATGTTCCCATCATGAGGTTGCTACAACCTAGCCTATGAATTAAAGTTTACAGCGTAGGTGCACAGGTCGAGAGAATTTTGAGTAATCAAGGTGACAGACAGTGACACATTCAATACCGACTTGCACACTCTTGTCTGCATCTAGCTGATCTAGGGTGTAATCATTAGTCCAACAGTTGCAAATGAAAGTTTCTATTGGACAAATTCAGGTATGTTTATCCCCATTTCGTTTGCTTCTGTTTAAGAAAAGTTTATTAACAGAATTGGCGAAATGAATACACCCCTGATCACACATAAACAGTTCACTTTCATAGAAGCCACATAAAAACAGCATGATCACTTTGCTCGTTGTATATACAGTACCAGTCAAAGTTTAGACAAACCTACGCATTCAATGGTTCATCTTTATTTTTACTATTTTCGACATTGTAGAATAATAGTGAAGACATCAAAACTATGAAATAACACATATGGAATCATGTAGTAAACAAAAAAGTGTTAAACAAATCGTATTATATTTCAGATTTTTGATTCTTCAAAGTAGCCACCCTTTGCCTTGATGACAGTTTGCACACTCTTAGCATTCTCTCAACCAGCTTCACCTGGAATGCTTTTCCAACAGTCTTGAAGGAGTTCCCACATATGCTGAGCACTTGTTGGCTGCTTTTCCTTCACTCTGCTGTCCAATTCATCCCAAACCATCTCAATTGGGTTGAGGTCGGGTGATTGTGGAGGCCAGGTCATCTGATGCAGCACTCCATCACTCTCCTTCTTGGTCAAATAGCCCTTACACAGCCTGGAGGTGTGTTTGGTCACTGTCCTGTTGAAAAACAAATGATAGTCCCACTAAGCGCAAACCAGAAGGATGGCGTATCGCTGCAGAATGCTGTGGTAGCCATGCTGGTTAAGTGTGCCTTGAATTCTAAATAAATCACAGACAGTGTCACCAGGAAAGCACCCCCTCACTATCACACCTCTTCCTCCATGCTTCACGGTGGGAACCACACATGCGGAGATCATCCGTTCACCTACTCTGCGTCTCACAAAGACACAGCGGTTGGAACCAAAAATCTCCAATTTGAACTCATCAGACCAAAGGACAGATTTCCACCGGTCTAATGTCCATTGCTCGTGTTTCTTGGCCCAAGCAAGTCTATTCATCTTATTGGTGTCCTTTAGTAGTGGTTTCTTTGAAGCAATTAGACCATGAAGGCCTGATTCACGCAGTCTCTTCTGAACAGTTGATGTTGAGATGTGTCTGTTACTTGAACTCTGTGAAGCATTTATTTGGGTTGCAATTTCTGAGGCTGGTAACTCTAATGAACTTATCCTCTGCAGCAGAGGTAACTCTGGGTCTTCCTTTCCTGTGGCGGTCCTCATGAGAGCCAGTTTCATCATAGCGCTTGATGGTTTTTGCGACTGCACTTGAAGAAACTTTCAAAGTTCTTGAAATTTTCCGGATTGACTGACCTTCATGTCTTAAAGTAATGATGGACTGTCATTTCTCTTTGCTTATTTGAGCTGTTCTTGCCATAATATGGACTTGGTCTTTTACCAAATAGGGCTATCTTCTGTATAAAACCCCTACCTTGTAACAACACAACTGATTGGCTCAAATGCATTAAGAAGGGAAAAAATTCCACAAATTAACTTTTAACAAGGCACACCTGTTAATTCCAGGTGACTACCTCATGAAGCTGGTTGAGAGAATGCCAAGAGTGTGCAAAGCTGTCATCAAGGCAAAGGGTGGTTCCTTTGAAGAATCTCAAATATAAAATATATTTTGATTGGTTTAACACTTTTTTTGGTTACTACATGATTTCATATGTTATTTCATAGTTTGGATGTCTTCACTATTATTCTACAATGTAGAAAATAGCAAAAATAAAGACCCTTGAATGAGTAGGTGTGTCCAAACCTTTGACTGGTACTGTATAACTCCTTCTCGCAACTATCTACACGCTCTCCTCCTCTCACCTTTTCCCTTCGCTTGTGGACTTCAGTGCACAACACATCAGCTGACCAGGCGAAAAAACCTCTCCAAGCCAAACCTTCAAATCATGACCACTAACCGCTACACACAGCCTACATCGTTGTCACGTCATAGTCAACTACTAGAACTAACACAATAGTAAACCTGCTACAATCATGCAGTACAGTGTACAGTCAGAAAGCAGTTTAGCAGTTACACCGGTGGGCCCCAGTGGCAATAAATGAATAAAACCAAAATCTTACCTTGACTTGGAAGACTTCCAGTGTTGGATACCCATCTAGCAGCTAGCTAACATAGCATCCCTCTCTGATGAGCCGGGTGTTTGAGTAGGCTAAACCAGCTAGCTGCATAAGAAGTTGAGCAGTTACACCGGCGGGCCCCAGTTGCAAAACATTTATAAAACCAAAAGCTTATCTTGACTTGGAAGAATTCCAGTGTTGGATAGCCATAGCCAGTTAGCTAAAATAGCATCCCTCTGTTTGAGCCAGGTGTTTGAGTAGGCTAAACTAGCTAGCTGCAGTGAAAGTTAAAGTTCAAAAGAAAAATACAACCAAATATCTCTATCTCTCTCTCTCTATCTCTCTCTTTCTTCTCCTTAATTTTGGAAGAAATTAATTTGTTCAAAAGTTCAGCTATTGTCTTTCTCTCTCTTTGAGTCAACTACTCACCACATTTTATGCACTGCAGTGCTAGCTAGCTGTAGCGTATGCTTCCAGTACTACTGTAGATTCGTTCTCTGATCCTTTGATTGGGTGGACAACATGTCAGTGCATGCTGCAAGAGCTCTGATAGGTTGGGGGACATCCTCAGGAAGTTGTCATAATTACTGCATAAGTCTATGGAAGGGGATGAGAACCATGAGCCGCCTAGGTTTTGTATTGAAGTCAATGTACCCAGAGGAGGACAGAAGCTATCTGTCTTCCAGCTACACCATGGTGCTACCCTACAGAGTGCTGCTGAGGCTTCTGTAGACCTTCATTGCAAAACAGTGTTTTAATAAATTATTTAATGGCGTGAATATATTTAGTATAGTTTTATCTAGAAAGGATAACTTTTTTTATGTTTCACTATTTAGATTTTTATGAAATTCACTGAGGAGGCTGGTCCTCCCCTTCCTCCTCTGAAGAGCCTCCACTGACCCATACATACCCCACAAGACATGCCACATGGGGTCTCTTCACAGTCTCCAAGTCCAAAACGAATTCACGGCAACACACAGTTTTATACAGACCCATGATCGCATGGAACTCCCTTCCATCTCCAATTACTCAAGTAAACGGCAAAATACCTTTAAAAAATTGATTAAACAACAACTCATGGAACGGCAGGGACTGTGAGGGGACACACACACAAACACATGCACACACAGACACACTCTAACACACACATACTTTTTTGAGTTGTATTGTTTGTAATATTTTTGTTGTATTGTTTGTATTATTTTTGTTGTATTGTTTGTATATCAATGTATTTTTAATTTGTGTGTCATTGGCCTGTCAAGAGATGTTATTACATAGGCAATAGTGAGCTGTTCTTACCTTACCTACCTGAAAACGTGATCACCCCTGTCCAAGGTCGTGACAAAGACTGTGACCTGGGACAGAGACACATGGTCACCTCAGAAACTATTACTCCCCTGACAGTGTGCAGATGAGTGTCAAAGTTACATACAGAGAATGACTAATATACTATGTTTTGGGAGAATCAAATAAGAAGATTACTTAACATAAATAATAGGCTAGTTCGGTAGAGAGTTAAAGGGGCAATCAGCAGTTTCTACATCCATTTTTGGATTTAATGATATGTACCCATTGATTGTTTAAGAATATAACTTATAAATGCCTCATGAGATTAGTTTAACTGTCGTACCCTATCAGAACCCAAAATATAAGCTTGTTTTACTCCAATATGTGTAAACAAATTAAATGTAAACAAATACTGTATACCCTCAAAACATGATTAAACTGTCTGTCCTTGCATCCATAGCTCAGTCTATGAATTTGAGAAGGATCACAATTTTGGTGGTGGTGCTGAGGAGTATTTCTGTCTGTAATAAAGCCCTTTTGTGGGGATAAACTCATTCTGATTGGCTGGGCCTGGCTCCCAAGGGGGTTGGCCTATGCCCTCACATGACTGTGCCACTGAATTAGGGCCTAATGAATTTATTTCATTTGACTGATTTCCTTCTATGAACTGTAACTGAGTAAAATCTTTGAAATTGTTGCATGTTGCGTTTATATTTTTGATCAGTTTATATAAAAAATGATCTAATATTTTCTGCATCTGTGGCAACAATTCAGGGGAAACACTGGCTTTGTAATTGTTTCAACTGCTGACTGGCCGTTCAAAGATAATTTTTATAATCATCTCATTGCATGATCTGGAATTTCACAATGTTTGATCAGGAGTCTTTGTCAAACTCAATAAGTATTGTTTTTCATGAAAAGCTTAGCGATGCAGAATAATTCTATCCCCCAAATGTTGAAATATACAGTATGTGTCTCTGTGTGTACGTGTTTGTTGTCGTATGTGTGATGTGTGAGACAGGGACCACCTGTGCAGAGGAAGGAGCCAGTAACATTGGAGCCAAAGAGGGTTTTTCAGTGGGCATTTGATTTGTCACTCAGCAGTCCCAGGCTCAGGACTTCGCACTTAGCAGGACACACGTACCTTTCTCTACCGTTCCCTTTACTTCTCCCTCCAAACGAGCTGTATCTGAGGGTTCAGCTCCAGGGCAACACTATTGACACGCATACCTGAGTGCACGTGACTCACGCCCATGGCTCTCAGCTGCACAAATTAAAACCTAGCAATAGAATAATTCAGGTGCTTCATTATGAAGGATTTGGGATTTTGATTTTCCTTAGATGATATCTTGGGCTTTAGCCAAAGTATTGCTTTTTGTAGTTCTGCAAAATTGCTCAGTGTAAATCAAAATATTAGTCTATATCATGGATAAAAGTGATGATCAAATATGCATAGGCCTAGGTCCACAAAAAGTTAGAGCAGGAAGCTGCAAGATCGGGGATTTGGAAGAAGGATGCATTTTTGTTCCCGATCTTGCAGTTTCCTGCTCTCACTTTTTGTAAGTAGGTATCCATACTGAACCATTGGACAATAAGTTAACATAGAAAACACATTGGTGTTTTCTTAACTGATACTGTACTAACAATATGAACATATGCTAGATTAATTGTGGCTGGAGTCCACAATGCAGTGTCCCCTAATAATTCCTCAGAAAAGAGGCATTTGCACATTTGTGGCTGAGCCTTTTATCGCACACACCTACAAACGTAACACACAGCTGGGGCTCACCGAGTGTGACATGGCAGTGGTATTAGTGGAGCCACATAAACCTTGCTGCAGATCTGCAGGTGGGAGACAGTATTCACAAAGTGTCCCACTGTTATATCACAGGTTCCTATAGACACGTTTTTGTGTGGATGGAGATTTCTCTTTGGAATAACAAAGAGCTCAGACTGGTTGGCTCATTAGAATGAACCATATACTTTTATGGTTATGTGGTTTCATAATACTCTACCTCATGATGTCAAGAACATAATATTAAAAGGAGCCAGTTAATTGAATCAATCATAGTAAAATAAAAAATAAAAGATACAAAAAGATTGCAATATTTCTGGCACTATAAGGTAGTTACAATGGATGCATTCATAACTGCATCACAGGTGTGGGCCACAATGCATTGGAAACCACTTCAAAAGGTGATTAATTGGCATTGTGGTGCCAAAGAGAGGCATATCTCTTGTGCGGTTCATTACTCTATGAGCAACTCCATTTAGTCATTCTCCAGTCTCCAGTTTTTCTATTCACCATCCAGACCTCTCCATCCCACGCAATGTTGGGAAAACCAGTTACAACATAAAACACAAACAAATGACCCACCACGCCCTTGGAAACATAGCACACAGCTATGCTCTGCTCTCAGCTTCTCACTGAAGGAATTAGCTTTTTTCAGAATTGGTTGGCTTTTTGCTTGAACCTTTACGTCAGGTAAGAAGTCTCCCATGACAAGAGTTCACACTTCACTTTGTATGGGTTAGTGGACCTTAGTTCACACCTTTGAAAGCTTTAGACGTGTGATTTATTTTTACCATCACATATTTCAGCTACATATGAAGAGTTTATTTCTATATCCACACATTTTTCACATTTGTGTTTTTTTATCAGAAATGATTGTTTATGGGTAGGGGAGAACCGGGACAAAAGTAAGACTTTTGTTTTTTTTCTCCTAATTACTCAGAGATCGATCACCATATTTGAAGACTAACAAATATTCATCCCCCTTGGCGTTTTCCCTATTTTGTTGCATTACAACCTGTAATTTAAATGGATTTTTATTTGGATTTCATGTAATGGACATACACAAAATAGTCAAAATTGGTGAAGTGAAATGAAATAAATAACTTGTTTCAAAAAATTCAAAAACATTAATAACGGAAAAGTGGTGCATGCATATGTATTCACCCCCTTTGCTATGAAGCCCCTAAATAAGATCTGGTGCAACCAATTACCTTCAGAAGTCACATAATTAGTTAAATAAAGTCCACCTGTGTGCAATCTAAGTGTCACATGATCACAGTATATATACACCTGTTCTGAAAGGCCCCAGAGTCTGCAACACCACTAAGCAAGGGGCACCACCAAGCAAGCGGCACCATGAAGACCAAGGAGCTCTCCAAACAGGTCAGGGACAAAGTTGTGGAGAAGTACAGATCAGGGTTGGGTTATAAAAATATATCCAAAACTTTGAACATCCCACCATTAAATCCATTATTTAAAAATGGAAAGAATATGGCACCACATCAAACCTGCCAAGAGAGGGCCGCCCACCAAAACTCACGGACCAGGCAAGGAGGGCATTAATCAGAGAGGCAACAAAGAGACCAAAGATAACCCTGAAGGAGCTGCAAAGCTCCACAGTGGAGATTGGAGTATCTGTCCATAGGACAACTTTAAGCCGTACACTCCACAGAGCTGGGCTTTACGGAAGAGTGGCCAGAAAAAAGCCATTGCTTAAAGAAAATAATAAGCAAACATGTTTGGTGTTCGCCAAAATGCATGTGGGAGACTCCCCAAACATATGGAAGAAGGTACTCTGGTCAGATGAGACTAAAATTGAGCTTTTTGGCCATCAAGGAAAAAGCTATGTCTGGCGCAAACCCAACACCTCTCATCACCCAAGAACACCATCCCCACAGTGAAGCATGGTGGTGGCAGCATCATGCTGTGGGGATGTTTTTCATCGGGACTGGGAAACTGGTCAGAATTGAAGAAATGATGGATGGCACTGAATAAAGGGAAATTCTTGAGGGAAACCTGTTTCAGTCTTCCAGAGATTTGAGACTGGGACCTTCCAGCAGGACAATGACCATAAGCATATTGATAAAGCAACACTTGAGTGGTTTAAGGGGAAACATTTAAATGTCTTGGAATGGTCTAGTCAAAGCCCAGACCTCAATCCAATTGAGAATCTGTGGTATGACTTAAAGATTGCTGTACACCAGCGGAACCCATCCAACTTGAAGGAGCTGGAGCAGTTTTGCCTTGAAGAATGGGCAAAAATCCCAGTGGCTAGATGTGCCAAGCTTATAGAGACATACCCCAAGAGACTTGCAGCTGTAATTGCTGCAAAAGGTGGCACTATAAAGTATTGACTTTGGGGACTGAATAGTTATGCATGCTCAAGTTTTCAGTTTTTTTGTCTTATTTCTTGTTTGTTTCACAATAAAAACATATTTTGCATCTTCAAAGTGGTAGGCATGTTGTGTAAATCAAATGATACAAATCCCCCAAATATCAATTTTAATTCCAGGTTGTAAGGCAATAAAGTAGGAAAAATGCCAAGGGGGGTGAATACTTTCGCAAGCCACTGTAGACTACGTCTGTCTTAGCTTGCGCGTTAATGTCTTAATCAAAATTACGGATAGCCTCTTATCCGCTCATCGTTCCCTTGTGCCATAGTTTGTACATCTCAATTGTCAATAGAAACCACATTTGTTTAAGCAAGTCAGCCATATCAGCTATGTTTTTTAAAAAGGCAGTAAATGAGGTTGAATGGACTGTTTCGCTGCCAGACAAGGCTCTGCTGATAGCCAGGTGTAGCGGTGGTAAGGATTCACTCCATGGTGCTGAAAAGAAAACTCTGCTTTTGGGCCAGCTTTATGTAGGCCCTAACCGTTTGTGGGAACCGTTTGTCACCATTATAGTGCAATTAATGTAATGTTTAGGGTTGTGTTGTGTTGTATAGTGGCTTTGCTGGCATGCATAAAACAATTTGTTTTTAGTTTGCCCCACCAAGATTTACATGCTAAAATCGCCACTGCTAACACCCAAGACTAGCTAGCATGATACTTGAAACCTATGCTGTCTCACTAGATGGGTTAACAAAAATGACATATGTTCGGAACCTTAAACAACTAAACACAACTCTACAACCAAAAAACACTTCCAGGTCCGTTTTCTTGTACTAACATCGCTCAAAACCACTTTTTGTTGATGATCAGAGAAGTCAGACTGGGCTGTTTTTTTGCAGGGAGGTCGTCCTCCACATTAGGAACTTGCTGACTTCACTACGTCATTACCTGAACAAATGGGCGTGTTACTTTCGCCCCGTGTTACTTTCGTCCCTGCTCCACCCTACATTCGTGTGTGTAAAATATGACTGTTCGCAGATGTTTTATTAATAGATTTTTATATGTGTATGAAAATGTGTTTTTTGCAAAACACTATATATCCGTTGTTTAGCTGGAATGGAATGTTCGTATCCTGTAAATGGACTGATATGTGGTTGTCTGACCTACATAGCTATCTTAAGATGAATGCACTGTTGAATGTCTAAAATGTCAAACGTAAACGTTTTACATACAGATCTCATATTGCTGTATTTAATTATTTAATTTGTTAAAAAAAATTAAGTATTGATGTCAAAAATGTATAATTTGTAAATGTCTTTATTAAAAATGTAGTTATTTGTTACATTTGACTGTGTAAAACTTAGCAGTACTACTTTTCTCTCTGAGATTGAGGCAGATATATATATCATTTAGCAAAAAAACATTATTATTTGTCTCTCTGAAATGAAACCATCAAGTGATATACACAAATACATTGAACAACCCCATGTCATGATTAGATAGTGAAAAAACACACCAATCTCGTTCATAATTAAACAATAAAAGCGAATTTACGAACATTTCTGAAAATGGATATATAGCGTTTTGGAATGAAACTCTTCAATATTTCTTCCCAAGTCACTCTTAGATTACCAAATAAATGCTTTTAGAGAACCATGTGGAAATTGCAGAAATTTGGGTCAACTGAAGCAACATGGATGTCTGTCGTCACATCAACTCTGTTACTCACCAGCTACTACTGGTGAGTAACATAACCTGGAGACAGCATCTGTCTCTGGACAACTTTTTAGTGTCGCTCTGCAACCAGTCTCTCCTCCCCTAAGGTGTCCATTGCAGGCAGCTAATTGATAGCATGACCCAGACAATGGGAGAGAGAGGACAGCCCAGCCACATTCCACACATGCCAGTCAGTCTATCAGTGACCCCGAACGGAGCCCACTTTCCCAATTAGGGTCATTAGTGTGAGCCACTAAGTGCCCCAGTCACACATGGCTGAAGACTAGGCCCACTTTGGCACCATGGAAAGACCACAAGCGAAACACTACAAACACGGCTATTTACTCCCTTTATACTGTATAGCGCTGTCAAAGGCTTCTGTAGATACCATAGAACATAGGCCCAAAGGGCACATGTGACCAGATATCTTCTTTAGTTCAAGAAGTATTCATGAACCACTGGAGATGTGTGTATTTATTTTTTTAAACACCGCTGTATAGGGAAGTATCTGACCTCTGCAGGAAATAAACAAATTGGCTATGCTCAGTATACCACGGTGGCTTCCTTTCATAATTGAGCTGACAGTACTGGATGCAGGCAACATGAAAACAAAATGGTGACTAACTGTATGTCAAACGTTTAAAAAAAATGGCAGTTGATGGCAGTTGCTTGGTATCTCTACTACCTGTAAGGACAGTTGACTACATTATTTACAAGGATTTACAGTATGGTGTGTTTTCATGGGCACAACTCAACGGCACGATCCTTAACGGCCGGTCGCAGTCGGACCATCTGGATGGGCTTACCGGTGTATTATCATTGTCATGTCATATGGAAATAGATATTGATTCCGTGAATGATATTTTCCTATTCATCACAATAGTCATCATTATTATAACCATTTTAAAACAGGAAAATGAAAAGAGGGTATTTACATCTGCGGCCACATCTTTGAAAAGATAATTGCATTAACGACTCGCACAGATGTTGTTGCTAATTTGACTGCTAATTTGTTTGGCCAGAGTTAATGTGGCATGGAAACATCCGTTTATGGTTATTAACTAAACGACATTATTTTCCTGAATGGGCAGCATCACCATCACGTGATTGGCTGGAATGGAACAATGGGAAGGCATACTGATCAGTGGAACAGTCTTATATTATATAATAATAATAACAATATTATTACATTTTAGCAGACACTTTTATATTAAGTGACTTACAGTAATTGGTGCATACAGTTTCTTATGGGTGGCCCCAGTGTGAATCGAACGCATGGTGTTTAAATCACCATGCAATAGCTACCAACTGAGTCAGTTAACTTTATCCATAAATCAAAAAGCTCTACAAGTTCTGTTATAGTTAGGCTACAGTGTAATAGTATAGTTACTCACAGATATAATGAATTAGCCAATATTCTTACTGGGATATGAGATGACAACACATGTTGTCGGTTAAATATCAGTCCCCAGAATTCTATGATGCTGAGGCCCACTGGATACTGTCTATATTAGTTAGAAAGGTAGGTTGCATTAACTCTAACAAAGTTATGTACTTGGTTGTGTCACGGATTCTGCCGAGGCTGCTCCTCCTCCTTGCTCGGGCAGGCTTCGGCGTTCGCCGTCCCCGGAGTACTAGCTACTGCCGATCGATGTTTTCGGTGTTTGTCTTGTGTTGTCTAGTTAGTACACCTGTTGCCTATTAGTGTTGATTGTTTAGCATATAAGTTCCCTTGTTTCACGTTTGGGTTTTGTGTGTTATTGTTCATTGTCTTGTTTGATGTTCGGCCTAGCTACTACTTCGGATTACGCATATGGTGTTTTTTCCCTCCAGTGTTGGAGACGTTTGTTTTGTGCGTAACGCTCAGTAAAGTAGTCAACCTGATTCTCTGTGTCCTGCATCTGACTTCACTCGCCGCGTACACATCACCTGATAGGTTGGCTATCCAGGTTCTATGCAATCTTAGTTGTTTTTTTGCCAAGCACTAAATAGCTTGCTAACTGCTAGCTAGCTTTCAAGCTTAGCTATCAAGCTTGCAAATACAGAAACATTCAATTTCAAACCGTTGCTAATGATTTTGCTACTTTTGTAAACAGCTTGACCAATCGTAACACCGGAAGTTGTACAACACCGGCTAGTCGAGGCAAAAAAGGCAGTTAATTTGCAGCTTCACGTGGCGGCGTCAGTATGTTTTCCTCTCGTGGAATTCTATTCCTCTCTAGTTGCTACTAACGCTACTGGTACGTAATTGACATTTGGCTAGTTGCAGGTGGAAAAGGAAATCCAAGATTGGTGATAAATCTTGAGCATCATAATAATATAGTAGGCCTAGGGGCTAGGGCCTCACTGCTATAACTTTCTGCTGCATTTTGGAATAGGCCTATGGAAGGTAGCCTACGACGTGGCTCTTTTTCTAGAAGGGTACATCATAGCTTTTCCTTTGTTAAATGGTGAGTACACATGCTTCAGGTTTGATGACTCTTTCTTTCTTTAATTCCCCAATGTGTCCTAAAATGAACACAGTATGCGCCTGTAACCACTCATATAATTAATTTGGCATTATATCTACTGCAATTCCATGATGTATTAGCACATCAAGGGATTTGACACTAAATCATCACTCATCAACATTAACATGCTGAGAGAGTGAGAGTCAAGTGGGGACTATCGGGGAACATAATTGAAAGTGAAATGAATGAAGATTAGTTTAAAGGTTGCTGGTGAAAAGAGGGCTCACCTTCGTACAGCACAGTTGGGAGTTGGTGCTGGACTCATTGCCAGATAGCTTGTGCCAAAGGTGTTGGAAAGGTCCTAAAGCCCCTGGTTTAAAGGTGACACGCCCTCTTTATAAACACTGAACCATTTCTTAATAGGTGTCAAGCAATGAAACTACACCATCACCTGATTTATGGTCTACTAATGAGAACAGTTTTGGAAAAGGTGCTGAGAACTGTGCATTTATAACAGGTTAAGCAGGTATTCATGTGTTACAATCAACGGCCAAGACAAAAATATTGGAAACAAATGTGTTACTCATAATGAATGTGATTGCTTATTTTCTAATCTCTAAACTGTAATACTGTACAGTACTACCGCCTGGCAATAACAGCATTGCACATTGTGTGTGTACTTGCCTACAGCAGCACTGAATGTTTGTTCGATGAGTTTTGTGAATTGTAGACCATGAAGCCTTCAGCACAGCTCTGTATAGTATGTGATAAAAAACCTGTTTGCTCAGGGATCTATGGATTTACTGAATCTCACACACTGAAAATACAGCACAGTTGATCTCTGGATTTCAATGCAATGTTGGTGAATCAGACTGAAAATACTCACTGTTCATTGTGTTTATATAGTCTTGGCAAACAAAGTACAAGTATTGTATATAACTTCAGCTGCATTATCTTTCTGATAATCTGGCAATATGGACAGCGAGGAAGCATGTTTGCTTAGTGCAAGGTCAATATTGAAATATTACTTGCAGAAAATGTTATTTTATATTGAACAAAGTAAAACATACATTTGTATAGGGCAATTGTGGATCAATTTGAGTTTAGTTGGATCTTGTAAATGAAAACTTGGCCTGGTGATGAAACACCAATGTCACTCATGTGTTGTTGTTTGACACCAATTGCAAAATCAGACCTTGGAGAATTTCTTCATCTTGAGATGAAAGACTTGTATGTTTCTGAGTGAGTGACATAACCTCTCAACATACAGGAAGTATCTGGTTTAAAAAAAAAAAAACGTTTCATATTGAAGTGAACAACAACGCTCTCCAGTGGACATCCAGTGAAATGGCATACCAGTTTACTCGTTTTTCTGGATGCAGTGCAACTGACTTCTGCATCCTCCTCACCTCCCTGTCGGAGCTGCTCTCCGACAGGTGGTTTCCTCTGGCTGCTGCTGCAGTGACAGAGAGATGGGCAGAGTGGGGGAATGAAGAGTAATACAGCCATAACTCACTGGGCTGCATCAGTGAGACGTTAAGCACAGGCCGCCACACCTGCTGCTGGCTGTGTGCTCTGGGGACACTTTTACACCAGCTGTGTTGTGCTTTAAAGCCCCTCTCTCATACAGTGGATGGCCACTTGTCATGATTACTGCCTAGCTCAGGAGCTGCTCTCTGATTAGACACCATGTGGACCAGTGTTGACATCCTCCTCTATATGGACACAGTCACCAGAAAACAAAACACTGCTGTCTGTGTAGGCCTGTCTGTTATGACTGTGTAGTTATCAGTTCATTCATGCAGTAGTATACTTAAGCAATAAGGCCCGAGAGGTATGGTATAGGGCCAATATACCACGGCTAAGGGCTGTTCTTAGGCATGACTCAACATAAGTTTATAATTAGTTTTGCATCACATTAAACAATGCAGAAGAGGCTAATATTTTACCATATCCATTAATAAGTTAATATAAATGATAAAAGTTGATCCTGGTTAATATTTATGTATTATATTTATAATGTAGTACTTGAAAAAGGAAAAAGATACAAAATACAACTCTCTTTTTTTTAAACATATATTTTGATGAAAGGCATGTTGGATAGTTGCTGTAGAAAATCTTATTCTGTAGCGCCATCAGGTGTTTACTAAGGTGTATGACAGGGACGTTTGTCGTCTATTCACTGCAGACATTTTACATTTAAATTTTTGTCATTTAGCAGACACTCTTATCCAGAGCAACTTACAGTTAGTGAGTGCATACATTTTTCATACTGGTCCCCTGTGGGAATCGAACCCACAACCCTGGCGTTGCAAGCGCCATGCTCTACCAACTGAGCTACAGGAGGCCTATATAGAACCTGCAACCAGACAGTTCACAGTCACTGGCACAAAGACACAGCCAGGCATATGTAACAAATCATGTGTGTGGCGTTGCCTCTCAGACAACGCAAGACATGTGGATCCAATACACCATGTTGGTTTCCAATGGGTGTATGCATTCCTCGACATATTACATTTACATAAATGTTCAGACGCTTTACCCAGTACTTTCTTGAAGCACCTTTGAGAGCGATTACAGCCTTGAATCTTCTTGGGTATGACGCTACAAGTTTGGCACACCTGTATTTGGGGAGTTTCTCCCATTCTTCTCTGCAGTTCGTCTCAAGCTCTGTCAGGTTGGATGGGGAGCGTCGCTTCACAGCTATTTTTCAGGTCTCTCCAGAGATGTTCGATCGGGTTCAAGTCCGGGCTTTGGCTGGGCCACTCAAGGATATTCAGAGACTTGTACCGAAGCCACTCCTGCGTTGTCTTGGCTAAGTGCATAGGGTCATTGTCCTGTTGGAAGGTGAACCTTCATCCCAGTCTGAGGTCCTGAGCACTCTGGAGCAAGTTTTCATCAAGGATCTCTCTGTACATTGCTCCGTTCATCTTTCCCTCGATCCTGACTAGTCTCCCAGTCCCTGCCACTGAAAAACATCCCCACAGCATGATGCTGCCACAACCACGCTTCACTGTAAGAATGGTGCCAGATTTCCTCCAGACGTGATGCTTGGCATTGAGGCCAAAGAGTTCAATCTTGGTTTCATCAGACCAGAGAATATTGTTTCTCATGGTCTGAGAGTCCTTTGGTGGAGTGCTGCAGAGATGGTTGTCCTTCTGGAAGGTTCTCCCATCTCCACAGAGGAACTCTGCAGCTCTGTTAGAGTGACCACCGGGTTCTTGGTCACCTCCCTGACCAAGGCCCTTCTCCCCCGATTGCTCAGTTTGGCCGGACGGCCAGCTCTAGGAATCTTGGTCTTGAGTCTTGGTGGTTCCAAACTTCTTCCGTTTAAGAATGATGGAGGCCGCTGTGTTCTTGGGGACCTTCAATGCTGCTGACATTTTTTGGTACCATTCCCCAGATCTGTGCCTCGACACAATCCTGTCTCGGAGCTCTACGGACAATTTATTCGACCTCATGGCTTGGTTTTTGCTCTGACATGCACTGTCAACTGTGGGACCTTATATAGACAGGTGTGTGCCTTTCCAAATCATGTCCAATCAATTGAATTTACCACAGGTGGACTCCAATCAGGTTGTAGAAACATCACAAGCATGATCAATGGAAACAGGATGCACCAGAGCTCAATTTCGAGTCTCATAGCAAAGGGTCTGAATACTTATGTAAAGAAGGTATTTATGTTTTTTATTTGTAAGAAATTTGCTAAAATGTCTAAAAACCTGTTCTCGCTTTGTCATTATGGGGTATTGTGTGTAGATTGATGAGAATTTTTTTATAATTTAATCCATTGTAGAATAAGGCTGTAATGTAACAAAATGTGGAAAAAGGGAAGGGGTCTGAATACTTTCCGAATGCACTGTATGAGGTGTAGCTCAGATGATGGGCTGTATGTGTCATTGAGGCTACATATAGCTCTCTGCCCAGAGTTCTTTTGCTGCCTTGAGGAATATTCATTGATGTGACCCCTTCTCATTGTCCAAGTACTGTCATGAGCCTCTCACTCCACCGGGTTACCACCTTTATTTTCTTCCACTCTGCTCACCACTCTCTCTACTCAGCCTAACTAGCTCCACCTGTCCCTGCTCTGCTCTGCTCTAATTACTCTGCCAGCTGCGCTGCATTACCCACTACCTCTCCCAGTATTTAAGGCCCTGTCTTTCAGCTCTCCGGTGTCAGATCGTCTGCAAAGCTCACACCCGGAACCTGTTTGCTCGCGCTTCTGGCTCACCCTGGTTTTGTGACCCCGGACCTGCCTGATTTTTGGATACTCTTCTGCCCCAGGAGATCCAGACCTGCTTCTGCCATAACGACTCCTGACTACTCTTCAATCCCGGTAACTCTGACCAGCCTTCTGCCTTGCTACTACGTATTTTGGATTTCCCTTGAACTGTACTGCTGCCTTGTTTCATTTCGCCCTGTTGTGTCTGTGTCTCCCCCCCCCAGGACTTCTGGACCACCCACCACCGGCTTCATAGGACGCATCGCTGCCACTGGGGGGGGCACAGACCCAGCACATTGGACGGGATCCCTGTTACCCCTGGAGCCTTCATTCACTCCCTACTTCCCTTTTCCCTTAAGTTTTAATAAACTTTCTGGTGTGACGCAATTGTGGTCCTCTGGTCGTCTGTCTGAACCGTGACAGTACGATCTGACCATTATGGACTCAGCGCACACTTTCCCCGACATGGAAACCGATGAGCATGAGCAGCAGTTCCAGCAGCAGCAACAACAACTCGCCATGATCATTCAACTCCTCACCAACCTTACCCCAGCCCGTCTGCCCACCAGCCCTGCCCCCGAGTTACCTGCCCCGGTCATTGCAGCCGCTGCTCCGGAACCCAAGATTGGAAACCCCGAGCGGTTCAACGGCGACTCAACCCAGGTCCGGCCATTCCTGACTAGCTGCCGACTTCAGTTCTCCTTGCAGCCAAGGACCTTCGCCACGGAGGGGGCTAAAGTTGGGTATGCCATCACTCACCTGACGGGCCGAGCTCGACTCTGGGGAACAGCAGAGTTCGAACGTCAAACCCCCGCATGTGCAACCTTCGACCTGTTTGCTGAGGAGATGCTGAAGGTGTTTGACCTGGATTCACCAACCGCAGAGGCGTCTCGTGAACTGTTCAGTATTCGACAAGGCAGACGTACAGTCGCAGACCATTCCATCGACTTCCGAACCCTGGCTAGACGAAGTTCTTGGAACACACCATCGTTGGTGGACGCGTTCTTCCATAGTTTGGCTGACTATATCAAGGACGAGTTGGTCTCCCATGAACTGCCTTCCACTCTTGATGAAGCCATCGCACTGACTGTCAGGATCGACAGAAGGATACAGACCCGTCGTCGTGAGAGGGGGCGCCAAGGTCCACCTACTACCGGCATTCGGAGAGATCCGACTGGGCTCCTGTCATCTACTGCCACTCACCCAGGTCAGTTTGATCAGTCTGAGCCTATGGAGATTGGGCGAGCCTCTCTCACTCCTGCAGAGCGCCAGCGCCGCTTCACCTCAAACCTCTGCCTCTATTGTGGAGGTGATGGACATCGTGTGGTAACCTGCCCTTTAAAGGGCCGAAGCTCACCGGGCATAGGGGGAGTCCGGTTGAGTTCAATGACCATCCAGTCCTCCGACCGCAAACCCCTGCTGCAAGTTCACCTCCGCCTCTCTGACTCAACTCACACCCTGGCTGCTCTGGTGGATTCTGGCGCCGAAGCCAACATAATGGACATCAAGCTGGCACGCCAACTGGGACTGGAGAACCTCCGTTTGACACCTCCTATTCCTGCCCGGGCACTGGACGGACACTTACTCGGATCGGTCACTCATGTCACGGCCCCGGTCTCGATGGGTCTGTCCGGAAACCATCAAGAAACTATCCAGTTTCACCTGCTCCCCTCTCCAGGCCAACCCCTCATCCTGGGTTACCCATGGCTCCGCCGGCACAACCCTCAGCTCGACTGGGTGACCGGGGTGATCAGGGAGTGGGGAGAGGACTGCCACCGAACCTGCCTGCTTGCTGCCGCACTACCCCCTCGGCCAGTACCTACTAACTCCGCTCCTGACCTCTCCAATGTCCCAGAATGCTACCATGGTCTCAGAGAGGTGTTTAACAAAGCAAGAGCCACATCTCTGCCCCCTCACCGACCGTACGACTGTGCCATCGACCTCCTCCCTGGAACAGCCCCTCCAAAGGGTCGTCTTTATTCGTTGTCTGCTCCTGAAAGAAAGTCCATGGAGGACTACATCAATGGCTCTCTGTCCGCAGGATTAATCCGTTCATCTTCATCTCCTGCTGGTGCTGGCTTCTTCTTTGTGGGGAAGAAGGACGGATCTCTTCGCCCCTGCATCGACTACAGGGGACTCAACGACATCACAGTGAAGAACCGTTACCCTCTGCCTCTGCTCACCTCTGCTTTTGAGTTGCTCCAGGGAGCCACTGTTTTTACCAAGTTGGATCTCAGAAACGCTTACCACCTAGTGCGGATCCGGGAGGGAGATGAATGGAAAACCGCATTCAATACACCAACAGGCCACTACGAGTATCTGGTTATGCCTTTTGGCCTCACCAATGCTCCTGCTGTGTTCCAGGCTCTAGTGAATGATGTACTGCGGGACATGTTAAACAAGTTTGTCTTCGTTTACCTGGATGACATCTTAATCTACTCCAGAAACCTGTCTGAACACACCCGCCATGTCCAGCAAGTCCTTCATCGTCTTCTGGAGAATTCCCTCTACGCCAAGGCAGAGAAATGTGAGTTTCACGTCAAGACAGTGGCCTTCCTGGGGTACATAGTGGCAGAGGGAAGTATCCAAATGGATCCTGCCAAAGTATCAGCAGTCACTTCATGGCCAGTTCCGGAGAACAGAAAGAAGCTGCAACAGTTTCTGGGGTTTGCTAACTTCTACAGAAAGTTTATCCGGAACTACAGTACCGTTGCTGCCCCTCTCACTGCTCTAACCAGCACCAAGCAACCCTTCACCTGGACCCCAGCAGCCGACAAAGCCTTCAGTACCCTCAAGGTGAGGTTCACCTCCGCTCCCATCCTCCAGATGCCTGATGTGGACCGGCAATTCATTGTGGAGGTGGACGCCTCGGATGTGGGAGTTGGTGCTGTGATTTCTCAGTGGGCTGCGGAGGATAGGAAGCTCCATCCCTGTGCCTTTTTCTCACGTCGGTTGTCCCCCTCTGAGTGCAATTACGACATAGGGAACCGTGAGCTGCTGGCTGTGAAGCTTGCCTTGGAGGAGTGGCGTCACTGGCTGGAGGGGTCCACCATTCCATTTCTCGTTTGGACCGATCATAAGAACTTGGAGTACATCCGCACGGCCAAACGGTTGAACTCCAGGCAGTCCCGCTGGGCCCTGTTCTTCACCAGGTTTAATTTCACTCTGTCATACCGGCCTGGATCACGCAACACCAAGCCAGACGCCCTCTCCCGTCAATTCCAGAAGGATGACACCCCCTCCAAGGACCCTGTGTCGATTCTGCCAAGTCCCTGCATCGTTGCAGCTCTGACCTGGGCTGTTGAGGAACAGGTGCTGGAGGCTCTCCGTAACCAGCCAGGTCCCAGCACTTGCCCAGCTGACCGCCTTTTTGTCCCCGAAGACCTGAGGTCCCAGGTCGTTCAGTGGGGACATGACTCCCGCCTAGCTTGTCACCCTGGCTCCACCCGCACTTACAACCTGCTCGCCCAGAGGTTCTGGTGGCCCTCTCTGAGAAGGGATGTACGGGAATTCGTCCAAGCCTGCCCCATCTGCAACCAACACAAGTCGTCCTGCCAGCCCCCAGCCGGATTGCTGCAGCCCCTGCCTGTGCCCAGACGTCCCTGGTCTCACATCGCCCTTGACTTTGTCACGGGGCTGCCCCCTTCAAGTGGCATGACCGTCATTCTCACCATAGTTGACCGTTTCAGCAAGATGGCACACTTCATTCCCCTCCCCAAGCTCCCAACCGCCAAGGAGACCGCCCAGGTGGTCCTGGAACACGTCTTCCGGATCCACGGACTGCCAAAGGATGTAGTTTCTGACCGTGGTCCACAATTCTCCTCCGCTTTTTGGAAGGAGTTCTGTCACCTGCTGGGAGCCACAGTCAGTCTGACTTCCGGATTCCATCCCCAATCCAATGGGCAGTCAGAGCGGGCTAATCAGGAGCTCGAGAAGGCACTGCGATGCATGACTTCACGCAACCCCCACTCCTGGTCGCAGCAATTGACATGGGTGGAGTACGCACACAATTCTCTGACCTGCTCTGCCATCGGTATGTCCCCTTTCCAATGTGTTTATGGATACCAGCCTCCTCTATTTGCCAGCCAGGAAGAGGAGGTTACTTGCCCATCTGCACTTGCTTTTGCCCGTCGATGTCGCCGCACCTGGTCACAAGCCCGAGCCACACTCCTCAGATCCGTTGCCAGCTACACTACCGGGGCCAACCGTCGGAGAATTCCTGCTCCCACCTACCATGTTGGTCAAAGGGTGTGGTTGTCATCGAAGAACCTGCCACTCAGGGTGGAGTCGCAGAAGCTGGCACCTCGGTTCATTGGCCCATTCCCTATCATAAGAGTGATTAGCCCAACTGCTGTCCGGCTCCAACTGCCTAATTCCCTGAGGGTGCACCCCACTTTCCATGTGTCTAAGATTAAGCCCATCCATGAGAGTCCGCTGGTCCCTGCTGCGCCTTGTCCTCCTCCTCCACGGCTCGTCGATGGTGGTCTGGTTTACACCGTCCGCCGCCTGCTTCGGTCCAGACGGAGGGGTAGGGGTCTCCAGTACCTCATTGACTGGGAGGGCTATGGACCTGAGGAAAGGACCTGGGTGCCAGCTAGTCGGATTGTGGATAGGACTCTCATCACCGCTTTCCACCAACGGCATCCTGATCAACCTGCAATCCGTAGGGGCCGCCCCAGAGGGGTCCCTAACCGTCCTGCCCGCTCGGCTTCCTGTCCTGTGCCTGATCCTGTCTCGGGACCTGTCCCATCTCCCGACCACGGCCCTCCGGCTTCCTCCGAGGATGAGGACGTTCACTCGGACCGTTCGGAGGAGTTCTAGCCCTCCTCCGGCTCCCCTCCTCCCGCCCGGCGTGGTGTTGCTCTTGGGACTTCTGGGGCCGTCCCTTGGGGGGGGGGTTCTGTCATGAGCCTCTCACTCCACCGGGTTACCACCTTTATTTTCTTCCACTCTGCTCACCACTCTCTCTACTCAGCCTAACTAGCTCCACCTGTCCCTGCTCTGCTCTGCTCTAATTACTCTGCCAGCTGCGCTGCATTACCCACTACCTCTCCCAGTATTTAAGGCCCTGTCTTTCAGCTCTCCGGTGTCAGATCGTCTGCAAAGCTCACACCCGGAACCTGTTTGCTCGCGCTTCTGGCTCACCCTGGTTTTGTGACCCCGGACCTGCCTGATTTTTGGATACTCTTCTGCCCCAGGAGATCCAGACCTGCTTCTGCCATAACGACTCCTGACTACTCTTCAATCCCGGTAACTCTGACCAGCCTTCTGCCTTGCTACTACGTATTTTGGATTTCCCTTGAACTGTACTGCTGCCTTGTTTCATTTCGCCCTGTTGTGTCTGTGTCTCCCCCCCCCAGGACTTCTGGACCACCCACCACCGGCTTCATAGGACGCATCGCTGCCACTGGGGGGGGCACAGACCCAGCACATTGGACGGGATCCCTGTTACCCCTGGAGCCTTCATTCACTCCCTACTTCCCTTTTCCCTTAAGTTTTAATAAACTTTCTGGTGTGACGCAATTGTGGTCCTCTGGTCGTCTGTCTGAACCGTGACAAGTACTGTGTTTTTAGTACCATTTTATACAATGATATATACAGTATGTGACTTCATTAAAACCTACAGTTTGAAATATAGGAAATAATTAAAATATATCTAATAGAAATAATTAAAGGAGTGAAACTGATTGTAGCTTGGAAGCCATTTTGTTGGTGGGGTGCTATTCAGTGTCTACTTCTCGAAGGTGTGAGTGGAGTCTGTTGCTGTCTTGAATTCTAATCAACCGAAGGCAATTAAAAAACTCCCTCCTCCTCCTTTTACTCTTTATAAAATGATGTTCTGCTAATGGCTTTGGATCTCAGTTAAGCCTTGCAGCAAATTACTCTTAATCCAGTGAGCCTGCATATGGTTACCTGAGGGAAATACTATCCAGGATCTTACCCTCCTCCCAGCTAGCCTCCAGATTAGTTCAATATATATTAATCCCCTCATTTATCTTTGTCAACGAAGGACAAAAAATAATTTGGAAGAGAGTAAATAAGAGGGAGTGCAATAAGAGAGGGGTGCGTTATTAAAAACGGCAGAAGGCAGGTGCTTGCCACCACATACTTGACTGATTGGGTTTGGCTGGTTAATAAGTATCTCTGCATTGCAAATACGCCTTCGTTCATTTTCCTCATCAACATTTCATGGGGAAGAAGAAGAAGATTACCATTTTCAAGTCAACAAGACATGTTGCAGAGTATCTAGATGGAAAATATGATTAAAATAAAAGCATATGGCTCTTCTGTATTAAACATTTTATGTTTGCCTGTAAAAGGGGAATAATTTGGATTCCATTCACGTATAATGCAACTACAGACACTTTCACTGCAGGTTCCTTATATGAAGAAGATGAAAAAGGTATATTGTCAGATCTTAAAACATCACACCTTGTTGTCATTTAAGCTTTTCTAAAACAATCCCTCCATGAGTTTTCGTTTGTGTACATTATACAACTGGACCCAACAGGACTCTGCCAAAGGTTGACATTTACTGTATCTTGGGAAGCTGATAAATATCCCACTAAAGCGTATCACAGGGGGAATGTGTGTGATGTCCTGCCAAAACATTCAAATATTAATCCAATGTGATTTCAGGAAGCCATTAGCTCTAAACATGTTTTTAAAGTTTATCCCGTAAACTCCAGCAATATGACCGGCACACGTCATGGTTTTTTAAAAGATGATAGCTGGGAGAAGACTCAGCGAAAATGAAAGGCCTGTGGGGACTCCTGCCTGCGATGCCCTCCTGTCCTTGCCAGTGGAATCCATTATGAGTGGCACGACTTGGCTTCACACCCACTGAGATACTGGCGCTTCCCCAAGGTTCCCTGGCATGAGGCCGGTAGACCATCAAAGGCAGGGATTCCTGCATAAAACATCTAATGAACTCAAGGTATGCTACTTCTGACCTTGCAGGTTTTCCCTCTGAAATGTATGATGGAAATTAATACATTAACTACAGAAAATATATCATAGTTAATTTGCGCTAACTGAGACACCTGTTATATACTGAACAAAAGTATAAACGCAATATATAAAGTGTTGGTCTCGTGTTTTATGAGCTGAAATAAAAGATCCCAGAAATGTTCCATACGCACAAAAAGCTTATTTCTCTAAAATGTTGTGCACAAATTTGTTTACATCCCTGTTAGTGAGCATTTCTCATTTGCCAAGATAATCCATCTACCTGACAGGTGTGGCATATCAAGAAGCTAGTGGGGCCAATAAAAGGCCACTCTAAAATGTACAGTTTTGTCACACAACACAATGCCACAGATGTCTCAAGTTTTGAGGGAGCGTGCAATTGGCATGCTGACTGCAGGATTGTCCACCAGAGCTGTTGCCAGAGAATTTAATGTTAATTTCTCTACCATAAGTCGCCTCAAACATCATGTTTGAGAATTTGGCAGTACGTCCAACCGGCCTCACAACCGCAGACCACGTGAGGCCACGTGAGGCCACGTGAGGAGTATTTCTGTCTGTAATAAAGCCCTTTTGTGGGCTGGGACTGGCTGGGACTGGTCCCCATTCGGTTGTTCTGGCTCCCAAGTGGGTGGGCCTATGGTCGCGCCCCTGCCCAGTAATGTGAAATCCATAGATTAGGGCCTAATGAATTTATTCCAATTCACTGATTTCCTTATATGAACTGTAACTCAGTAAAATCGTTGAAATTGTTGCATGTTGCATTTATATTTTTGTTCAGTATAGTATGGATAACAACAACAACTTTGAGTATCCCTTAACTGCATAAACAAACTCTCTAGTCCAGGGGTGTCAAACTCATTTTAGCTCAGGGGCCACATGGAGGAAAATCTATTCCCAAGTGGGCCGGACCGGAAAAATCATGGTATATATAACTTAAAAACAACAACTTCAGATTGTTTTCTTTGTTTTAATACGATCAACATACAACATAAAGCTGGAGCCTGAGGACAGTGTGTCCAAAATAGTACAAGCACAACATCACTATTAATCATAAAACACGTCAAGTTTATTTGAAAATTCTAAAGAAAAAGAACACACAAACACACAATGCCTCAGTGATTAACAGAACTGTTTCACAGATCACAGAACTATATCAGGGTGTCATTTCTCAGGCAGAAATGTAGATACAAATAATGAAATCCTGTTCCCCAAACAAGTGCAAGAACCACAGAGTCAAGAATAGGTTAAATATACAAATAAAATAAAATCAATTAAAAACAATAGCACATCAACATAAAAACATATAAACATAAAGCTGGAGCCTGAGGACAGTGTCCAAAAGCACAACATCACTATTAATCATGAAACACCTCAAGTTATTTGAAAGTTCTGAGGACAAAGAACACACAAACATACAATGCCTCAGTGATTCACAGAAGTATATCACAGATCACAGAACTATATCAGGGTGTCATAATACTGCGTGACAACTTTGTTGCGCCCTTGCAGCTGTTTGTTCAAGTTATTCAGGTGCTCTGTAACATCCACCATAAATGCAAGGTCCGGCATCCATTCTGCGGAATGAAATTCTAACACTGGTTTGCCCTTTTCTTCCATGAACTGTTCAATTTCTTCTCGTAAATCAAAGAAACGCCTCAGCACAGCACCTCGGCTTAACCATCTTACCTCAGTGTGGTATGGCAGGCCATAGATGTGGTCTTTCTCTCTGAGAAGGCTGTCAAACTGACAGTGATTCAGGCTTCTGGATCGGATGAAATTAACAGTTTGGATGACCACCTTCATGACATTATCCATCTTTAATGACTTGCAACACAAAGCCTCCTGGTGCAACTTAAGCAAGGCACTTAACCCTAATTGCTCCTGTAAGTCGCTCTGGATAAGAGCGTCTGCTAAATGACTAAAATGTAAATGTAAAATGTGCAAAATACAGTGAAAAGTCAAAAAATCACGTCCTCCATTTGCAGATTGCACTTTCTCTCTGAACTTTGTCACAACGCCTGCTTTTTTCCCGATCATTGAGGGCGCACCATCTGTAGCCAGGCTGACAGCGCGGGACCAGTCCACTCCGACCCTGTCCAGCGCGCCGACGAGTGCGGTAAAAATATCAGCTGCTGTCGTTGTATCTGTCATCAGCACCAACTCCACGAACTCCTCGGTGACGGTCAATGTGTCATCAACTCCGCGGATGAAAAAATGGCCAGTTGTGCAACATCTGTAATGTCCGTGCTTTCATCAATTGCAACCGAAAACGCAATAAATGACTTTACTTTTTGCTTCAACTGGCTGTCCAAATCCACTGAAAGATCGGAAATCCTGTCTGCAACTGTGTTTCTTGTCAGGCTGATATTTGCAAAAGCCTGCCGCTTTTCAGGGCACACAATCTCCGCTGCCTTCATGCATGTTTTTACAAATTCACCCTCACTAAATGGTTTTGAAGCCACTGCGATTTCATTAGCAATGAGGTAGCTAGCTTTCACTGCAGCGTCACTGATGTCTCGGCTTTGAGTAAACACAGACTGCTGTTTCTTCAGACCCGCCAACAGTTCATTCACCTTCTCTCATCTCTGCTGTCCTTGAAAGTTGTCATATTTGTCGGCATGAAGACTCACATAGTGGCGACGAAGGTTATATTCTTTCAGCACTGCAACATGCTCTGAACACACCAAACATACAGCTTTCCCATTCAATTCCGTGATTAAATAGGATGACCATTTTTCTTGGAACACTCTGCACTCTGCGTCCACTTTTCTCTTTTTTGACAGAGACATATTGGGGCAATGAGGGTGCCAAAGCACATAATGTTAAAAGTAGAAGCCGTAATAAATATCGCGGGCAAAACAAAGTAGCTCATTGGCTGCACGTGCTTGACCTACTTGCTCTGCCCCGGTATAAACAGTTTGCTTGCTTAACACAATTGCTATTGCGCCATCCAGTGGACGCAATTGGAACAGCAGTTTATTTTATAGAAAAATTGCAGCGCATTTTTATACTTAAAAAAACAAAACAATTTGTATTTATTTTTATTTTTATTTTTATTTAAATCATCTCGCGGGCCGGATTAAACCCGTTTGCGGGCCTGATCCGGCCCGCGGGCCGTATGTTTGACACCCCTGCTCTAGTCCATAGTGGACCTAAATGTAGCTTTTTCAGTGAGGGAAGTTCAGATGCACACATGCTTACTTACTCAGATTTCACATGTGGTTGAGAAGCTTCAAAAACATAAACACATTGCTTTTTGGGGGAGAAGTCCTGTTTTTCTAAATCCCATGTATTTATTTTCCAATCGAAGATTTATAAGCTGCCATCTGTGGTATGGTATGCTCAGTTTGATTATTTACCCAAGAAAATATGGCGGTGAAAAATTCATGCCTGCGCGCTAGGTTGACCCCTGGTCATCTGCTGCTATTCCCACCTCCGGGATGAGAAAACAGGTTCAGTGTTGTTGAGAGATGAGGGGAGAGACGAGCTGGGCCAAAGGTCCATCTCTCCGCGGCCCATGACATCCTTTCCCACTCTCCATTAGCCTTTTCACCATGTCAGAAATGAGGACAGCTAGCTGCCATTATCTAGGTACATGTTCTTTATACACAGGCACTTAAAAGCTGACCTGGAATTCTAGGTATGGATCCAGGAAGAGCGTCAAATACCATTGTCAGGTCAAAAAGCTAATTTAAACCTGCATCTTTAAAAGGACTATCACAGAAATGTATTATGACTAACTATGCATTAGTTTATGATTGACTATTTTACTCTCTGTTAAATTCCACATTTGCTTCTGAAATATTAATAATCAGTATATAATATATTATTCTCAGCTTTTACATGGATCTCTGACATTAATCCTGTGATTCACGTGAATTCAGCGTCTGTGTATTGATACCTTGACAGTAATTGATCATCTAGGTGGTCAGCGAGTGTGTTAATGCATCAGGGCCATGGGCGGTGTGTTCAATAGGGCGATATGGGCGACGCACTGCCAAACGGGAAAAGGAAGGGATTTTTTTTCTAATCAATTATATCACGGCAACAGTAGTTCAGTGTTCACGTCTGATCTGCCAGCCACTAAATGTCCAATCAGGCTAAAGTCGTGCTTCAAATGTCCCCGCCCGTTTTGGGGCGATTTCAGTCAGGTCGAAAATCGCCCAGAAGTCTCTCATAGCCTCTAATGTAAAATATTTTTTTTTCAAATTTCAGAGCTTTCAATACAATCTCTATGGGTTTCTGAGGGCTTGCACTTACGCGCTTTCGTCATACGTAACGTAACCATGAACGTAACTAAGAAAATAGCGGGTAGTAGCAGCATCAATCAATTCACGTACTACTATCAAGATGGCTATAGCGTTCAGTGCAACTCGATTGTCTCTTTGAAAGAAGTTCACATCAAAGAGACAACCACAAAGTGCAGGAGCGCTTTTTTGAGTTCCTTCCCATCTCGGAATCAACCTCAGTCTCAATCGCCAGTGTGCTTTTGGAGAGACTGAACGGTCTTTTTGCCGACGACGTGAAAGTCAAACTCATTGCGCAAGCTTACGATGGAGCCAGTGTGATGAGGCGAGAGAAGGCAAAAGGTGCGTGAGCATTTCAAGAATGGCCATTACGTGCATTGCTATGCGCATCAGCTGAATTTGATCATGTAGCAAGCTAAAAAGTAACTAGTAAACTAGTCCTCAGCATGCCTGATTTCAATGAGAAAGTCATTGACCGCTTTGCTGCATTGAAAGAGAGAAGAGAACAGTTTCAGTACAAGTAATGTAGCCTCTCTCTCTCTTTGTCCCTCCCTGTCTGTCTCTTTAACACACACACGCCCAAATCAGTTCACAGTTGATGTTGTTTAAAATAGTTATTTTTCATTTTTAAAAAAAGTAAACAATTTTTTTTACAAATCTATACAATTGGCCAGAATATGGTTGTTCATATTTACAAAGCCATACAGATAGCTGTGTTTACCTTTTCTAGAAATTATTTTCAAATTCTGTTTTCAGGCAAAATGTCTATCACTGTTCATTTTCACAAATCTATACAAGAGGGCAGAATATGGAAGTCTATAAAAATTTCTTATTACCAATAACTTGCATCAATGTTTTCAGTAGCCTCTATCAAAAGCTCCTGCTTGCTCAGGTGCACATATTTCCAATTCAACCATGAGGCCTTTTTGAAGCAAGTAATGTGTATATCAGTATTGACTTATATGCTGCCCCTGTCTTCATGTTGTTGCTGGACATATCTTTTTTAAAATGTGTGTAGGTCACCTAAATCATCAGAAAAATTGCCCCCCCTGAGAATTTTTTCAGGAGCCGCCACTGATCAGGGCACAACAGTAAACAGTCTCACTGGTCATCCATATTTCTGTCCTCGACAGAGATCGAGTGTGTCATGTCATTGCTCAGAGGCCCACTGACGTGCAGCCAGTAATAACTGTCAAGTTCATTTGGAAGTAAAATAGTCAGTGTGGCCGGTGAAAAGGAACCCTGTGCAACTGACAGACCAGCGAGGTGGGCCTGCCAACAGATTAAGTGGTCACTAAAGCCCACATGGAGTTTTCTGTGTATTTCATATGAAAGCAGTATTTCCATATCCTACTCTCTGTTAACCACTTGTATAAATTGTCATAAATCATCACTGAATTCCTGCTTTATGTGGAAAGCACTGACTTCAAAAGCTACCACGTGAACCTCATATGGAAGGAGAAAATATATCTAGTTCCTGCAGTCAAATGACCAAATCGCCGTCTAGTGGCCTCATGGGTGGAATGTTATTAATATTTTTCATAATTTCGTAATTAATAAACTTTTTTTTTTTTATGCTGAAAATCAGGTCTTTCTATGTCAAATGCTTTTGTTATATTTCCGTCTTCTGTGATGTATATCAAGTGTAATATTGGGATGCAAACTCAAAATGTAATACATTTCAACTCTATATCTGGCATGGTACAGGTGTGTTCTTTTTTTAAAGCCCATAACCATGTGTGTGAGATGTATACTTTTGTTTCAAAGTAGATTTGTTTAAGACTACCAAGAAACACTCCATGTGACCCTTATTTAGCCCACTGCAGTAAAAGGTTGAAGGACTCACAAAATTAGGATTATCTTTCAGATAAGTTACTTCACAGAACCATGTGCTGGATATGACATCTGCGAGCAGAGCAGTCAATAACACATACTTTTTTTTCAATGGGTAAAAGGGTTGTTGGAGTTTGAGAGTTTGTCTTTTGGTATAAAACCTGCTCCTAAATAGTTGAATAATCAGCATATTGTTGATTAGTACTTCAAATAATGACATGACGTCATGCTATGTGCCACATGTGGATGGGTTTAATTCTGTTCCTTTTGTTGGAAGAGACTGTAAGAACCCAGTAGGATTGCAATGTACTACATTTACAACAGACTGCATCATTCATTGTATGTCACTCATCACAATATAATGACTATTCTCACATGCAGTACTCCCCTCCCTGTACTCACAGCACCGCTACCACACATATTCATATGCACGCGCAGACTACATTCCCATCCCAGCCCCTCAGTGTTGCCTTTGGAAAAGAAAACCACCTCCCAGAGAGGGAGGAATAACTGAGGTATTAGTTTTTTCCCTCCCACAGCTGAGAATGTTAACAGGTTATATCCTCATCCTCAGCTGGGATTGCCATTTACTTTTCCTTTGACCTGCACATCAGATGTCTGACTCTTCCAGGAATCAAGGTGAAGAAGAACAAACATGCTGACTGGAAAATGGAAGGTCGGCCCTGCCTGGGGTATGGGGCGTGAGGCAGACCGGCTGCTCTATGCTGCCAGCCAGCCTATGACGGAGGTTAGGAAAACTCATCATCGGGAGCCAGGGCCAAAGCCCCAGTTAAACATGGGTGGCCACCAACACAAAGTCTCCAAACAAATGGCTTCACATGATGTGATCGCTATCTGTTGTGCCATGAGGGGCAAAGGCAGCATAACTGGCACTTTCCTGTTGAAAGATACAATTATGGGTGATGTAACAGTGCAGCGTTTGAGGGTGGCCAGAGAAAACAGAGATGAACAGGGCTCTGTTTGTCTGCTGTACGGCTCGACAGGCTCTGCGCTGAAGACTGTATTTGGACTTTAATATTACAATGGTTGGCGCGGTGGGGGGTGGTGGGAGTGAGGGGAGTTTGTGGGTTTCTCTAGTCGGCTTAGTGTGTGTAGAAGCAGTCAATAGGGTGTAGGCAATAATAGAGGATTGACATTAAGCAAGTCGTTTCATTGATATTTTGATACAGTGCCTTCAGAAAGTATTCACACCCCTTGACTTTTTCCAACAACAAAAAATGTCAAAGTGGAATTATGTTTTTAGAAATGTTTACAAATTCATTAAAAATGAAAAGCTGAAATGTCTTGAGTCAATGAGTATTCAACTCCTTTGTTATGGCCAAACTAAATAAGAGTCAAGAGTAAACATTTGCTTAACAAGTCACATAAGTTGCATGGACTCACTCTGTGTGCAATAATAGTGTTTAACATGATTTTTTTATGACTACTTCATCTCGGTACCCCACACATACAATTATCTGTAAGGTCCCACAGATTCAACCAAAGAAGGGCACCTACTTGTAGATGGGTAAAAATAAAAAAAGCAGATATTGAATATCCCTTTGAGCATGGTGAAGTTTTTAATTAGATTTTGGATGGTGTATCAATACACCCAGTCAATACAAAGATAGAGGCGTCCTTCCTAACTCAGTTAATAATAAGCCATTTAGCAGACGCTTTTATCCAAAGTGACTTACAGTCATGTGTGCATACATTTTTACACATGAGTGGTCCCGGGCATCGAACCCACTACCCTGGCGTTACAAGCGCCATGATCTACCAATTGAGCTCAGGGATTTCACCAATGGTGACTTTAAAATAGTTACATCGTTTAATGGCTGTGGCAGGAGAAAACTGAGGATCGATCAACAACATTGTATACTGAACAAAAATATAAACCCAACGTAAAGTGTTAGTTCCATGTTTTATGAGCTGAAACAAAAGATCGCAAAATGTTCCCATATGCACAGAAAGCTTATTTCTCTCAAATGTTGTGCACAAATTTGTTTACATCCCTGTTAGTGAACATTTCTCATTTGCCAAGATAATCCATCCACCTGACAGGTATGGCATATCAAGAAACTGATTAAACAGCATGATTATTACACAGGTGCACCTTGTTATGAGGACAATAAAAGGCCACTCTAAAATGTGCAGTTTGTCACACAACACAATGCCACAGATGTCTCAAGTTTTGAGGGAATGTAAAATTGGCATGCTGACTGCAGGAATGTCCACCAGAACTGTTGCCAGAGAATTTAATGTTAATTTCTCCAATGTCGTTTTAGAGAATGTGGCAGTACGTCCAACCGGCCTGAGACCAGCCACCCGGATCGTCTGAGACCAGCCACCTGGACAGCTGATGAAACTGAAGAGTATTTCTGTCTGTAATAAAGCCCTTTCGTGGGGAAAAAAAAAACATTCTGATTGGCTGGGCCTGGCTCCCTAATGGGTGGGCCTGGCTCCCAAGTGGAGTTGCTCACCATGACGACATTCAATGTTCCTGAGTGGCCTAGTTACAGTTTGGACTTAAATTGGCTTGAAAATGACTTGAAAATGGCTGTCTAGCAATGATCAACAACCAACTTGACAGAGCTTGAATAATTTTTTAAAGAATAATTGCAAATATTGTACAATCCAGGTGTGCAAAGCTCTTAGAGACTTACCCAGAAAGACTCACAGCTGTAATTGCTGCCAAAGGTGATTCTAACATGTTTTGACTCAGGGGTGTGAATACTTATGTCAATTAGATATTTCTGTATTTCATTTTCAATCAATTTGCAAAAATGTCAATTTTATTTTTTTATTTTGTCATTATGGGGTATTGTGTGTAGATGGGTAAAACAAAATAATCGATTTAATCCATTTTGAATTCAGGCTGTAACACAAAATGTGGAATATGTCAAGGGGTATGAATACTTTCTGAAGGCACTGTAGATCTTGATGTGAATATCATTTCAGACAACATTCGGCAAGTGACCTAAGATCTCCTTCACTACAATATATATTGAACAACATTTTACCTTATTAAATGCAGTATTCAGTGCACAGTCTAAAATATTTCCCTCCCTACCAGGCTGGTTGAAGTACTTTTACCATACGGTTACAAATTGAGTCTGGTTCAATGAGATGGATTGTGACTTACAAGTTTGTAGAGTTTAGGAGAGAGCCCTTTAATCATTAAAGAGAGCACTGTCACATAATTCCCCCAATGTGCTTCATGTTCTGCAGCAGCATTTGTAATTAACCACTGGTCATCTAACCAGTTCTGTGTGCCACAGCAGGCTTCAGCAGAGAGGACAAGACTGGACCACTAGAGGTCACAACACACTCGTCAACATCTCCAGACATGAACACTGTTAGACATGAGCACTAGATGGAACAGTCAGGAGCAGGTATTTGAAAATGTATGTTGATTAGATGCAATGTCTGTGTTGTAACTTTAATGGGTTACAGAGTTAATGTTTACAGTTAATTCATTGAGCTGTATCTAAAGATATTTTCTTTTACAGTTATTTACATATGTAAGAGTAATTATATTAGAATTCATGTGATGGAGATTGAAAGAACTATGTACATATATCTGTTGTATTGGTTAGTATTGGATTACGCTATTGACTGCAAGTACCAGAATGCCTTGCGACAGGAAGTCAGTAAGGAAACGAGAACGCGCCAGTTATGTACAAGTGACAAGTGATTATCCTGGCTTTCGCTAGCAACTTCCTTTTATTGTTTTGTAGAATCTAAAGTGGTAAAATGTAGCGGGAACAAGTATTATGATCCTAGACCCACTCGAATTTGCATACCGCCCCAACAGATCGACAGATGATGCAATCTCTATTGCACTCCACACTGCCCTTTCCCACCTGGACAAAAGGAACACCTACCTGAGAATGCTATTCATTGAGTACAGCTCAGCGTTCAACACCATAGTGCCCTCAAAGCTCATCACTAAGTTAAGGACCATGGGACTAAACACCTCCCTCTGCAACTGGATCCTAGCCTTCCTGGCGGGCCGCCCCCAGGTGGTAAGGGTAGGTAACAACACATCTGCCACGCTGATCCTCAACACGGGGGCCCCTCAGGGGTGCGTGCTCAGTCCCCTCCTGTACTCCCTGTTCACCCATGACTGCATGGCCAGGCCCGACTCCAACACCATCATTAAGTTTGCCGACGACACAACAGTGGTAGGCCTGCTCACCGACAACAATGAGACAGCCTATAGGGATAAGGTCAGAGACCTGGCCGTGTGGTGCCAGGATAACAACCTCTCACTCAAAGTGATCAAGACAAAGGAGATGATTGTGGACTACAGGAAAAAGAAGAGGACCGAGCACGCCCCCATTCTCATCGACGGGGCTGTAGTGGAGCAGGTTGAGAGCTTCAAGTTCCTTGGTGTCCACATCACCAACAAACTATCATGGTCCAAACACACCAAGACAGTCATGAAGTGGGCACGACAAAGCCTATTCCCCCTCAGGAGACTGAAAAGATTTGGCATGGGGGTCCTCAGATCCTCAAAAAGTTATACAGCTGCACAATCAAGAGCGTCTTGACTGGTTGCAACACTGCCTGGTATGGCAACTGCTCGGCCTCCAACCGCAAGGCACTACAGAGGGTAGTGAATACGGCCCAGAACATCACTGGGTCCAAGCTTCCTGCCATCCAGGACCTCTACACCAGTCAGAGGAAGGCCCTAAAAATAGTCTCCAGCCACCCTAGTCATAGACTGTTCTCTCTGCTACCGTACGGCAAGCGGTACCGGAGCACCAAATCTAGGTCCAAAAGGCTTCTTAACAGCTTCTACCCCCATGCCATAAGACTACTGAACAGCTAATGAAATGGCTACCCGGACTATTTGCATTGTCGTCGTCCCCCCCCCCCACACTCTTTTACGCTGCTGCTACTCTCTGTTTATTATCTATACAGAGTCACTTTAACTCTACCTACATGTACATATTACCTCAATTACCTCGACTAACCTGTGCCCCCGCACATTGACTCTGTACCGGTACCCCCTGTATATAGCCTCGCTACTGTTATTTTACTGCTGCTCTTTAATTATTTTTTATTTATATTTTTTACTTAACACTTATCTTTCTTAAAACTGCATTGTTGGTTAAGGGCTTGTAAGTAAGCAATTCACTGTAAGGTCTACACCTGTTGTATTCAGCGCATGTGACAAATACAATTTGATTTGATTTGATTTAGATCATTACTAAAAAGAAGCTTTCATATTACAACCGACATCCCAAGTCATTACTTTGAAGATAGTTATTCTATAGTCTGAAACTCTCAGCATTCAAATGACTTATGATAACACATTTCTACTGACTACAACATGTGGAATAAACTAATTCCAACTGAAATAAAACATCACTAACAATCTCTTTAATATCTTATTCATTCTCCATTTCCTTCACCTGTAATCACATGTTCCTTCCCCCTCTCCCCTCTTCTCTTGCAGGCCTTCCTATAAAGTAGCGAGGCCCAGCATGGGTTCTGTGGGTCACGGCCCTGACAATCGTTCCTCCGGTCAGCTGGTCCCAGAGGAGCCAGGGCTTCACCAGGTCTTCACCTCTCTCCCTTTAAAATAACAGCAGTGGCCGCCGGGCCAGGCCTTTGTAAAAACCAGGCTGTTCCTCAAGATGGATCACAGTGAGTAACATCTGCTGGTAAAACTGTAAGCACAGCTGACAGTGAAGTGTAGTAATGTTAAGATGTACATTTTTTAAAGAGAGTAATTGAGGCTATTGCTTTCCTTTTGGTATTCAGAGGCATGGCTGAATATACACACTAGTGCCTATACGACCACTATAAGTTCTTAATGAGGGTATGACATTGCCAGAAAGTACTGTATTCCAATATGTGAACTATGTGTCCAGTTGATATGAGCTTTAAGTGCCCTTGTCCTTGGAAAATAGTATTTCTAAACTCAGAACTTTTAAGGATCTAGTATAGGAAATATACAGTGTGTATTGTATTTGGTTCCCGTAATTGAAATCCTCAGAAATGCAAAATTAGACAAACAAACAGACAGACAGATATGAATGCAGCAACACAGCCATGCACCCACACCCACACCCGCATAAACTCTCTCTCCAATGAACACACTCACATAATCTCAAACATAGACAAACACGCATACTCTCTCTTTCTTATTTTTGTAGGCACTGTGAGGCCTTCTGCCAATATACAGCTTGCCTCCAGCTTTATACTGCCTGGCCTCCAATCAAAATGGCTTTATAACAGTAAAAAAATCTCCAGGGCCCACAAAGTCAGAAAAAAACAGGGGGGAAAGCGGTGTTGGCAGCCAACCACACATATTCACTGAGCTCATCCCACCAAGCAGCAGTAAATCATTATGAAAGCAAAAGTCAATGTGGTAGATACAATAATCTAAAACCACTAAAACACTAATTTCTCCGAACTGGCTTCTCACATTTAACTGGCACTAACTGTCATGTCAGTGGCTATTGCTCTCGCCAGCTTTCACAGGCTCCTGATGTTTCAAACAGAGGACAAAGGTACTGTATTGTTAGAAGAGTTCCCAATAAAAAAGAGAGAAACCAAGCCCCTCTGTCTCTTTAATCAGATTCACCCTTGTGGCGTGGAGCGGACTGACAGCCGCTTTTCCAGGGACTGTTGTAGGCTCCTAGGGTCCGGCTGTTCCCACACGAAGCAGAGAGAAGATGACGAATTGGATCTCAGTTAATCGGAAGTAGTAATTCTGATTGCTGACACACTGTATGATAGTAATCAGCAGTACATGTTGTCAAAATGGAAATGACCTGTTCCTGTTAGTAGAACACAAATGTGGTTCTTTCTTCAAAGGCCTGCTCCAAGAGTCCAGTTGGCTTGTTCTTTCCATGCCCTTGGGATGTTTTTCTGTATGACAAGTTTGATGTCTAAACAGGCTGCTAAAACAAGGAGAGAATGTGATTTAGGGATAATAAAGTGTTTTGATATGTGGGACAGGATATTTGGTTGACATCGGTTCAGTTGAGGTCGGTATTAGTTCATTAATTTGTTTCAGCGAACAACTCACATTCCCACTTTAAGTTGAACAGTTGTGATTGATCCAACAGTAGGACTGTGCTCTGTGTTTGATCCCATTTCCCTATACAGAGTTCAGCATTGCTTCATCATGAAGCCAAAAAGTGACAAGTCAGCAGTCAATAACAAACACAACACAATACTGTGCCCAGAGAGATAAAGTACATGGAAGTGCTGTACCCTCCCAGAATGCACCATGCTCTCTGGATAGTATTAGTAGTATTTGTGGGGAAACCTGAGGGGCTCAGTCAGTGACACAGGCGTCAGTGGGAACCTCGTTTCCTCTGGGAATTGCTATTGCTTTGCCTCTGGCTCCAGAGGGGCTGCTGGCTTGAGCGGTTAGTTAGCCTTCCAAAGAAGATGCAGCTCTCTGCCAGGTTTAGCCCAGCCTAGCCCAATGACACACACAACACTTGCTGCCATACTGCAGTTGGCTGACTGAACAGAAAGGGAAGGGAAGGGCACAGACTCGGCGATCACAGCGGTACGGGGCTGGTGTAGACAGTGGCCATCTTCTCTTCTCTAATCTGGAGACCAGCCCAGATACTGTATCAGAGCCCATTGAGTTAAAGTGCTGTTTACTCTGTGAGTAGGGGGATGTGTACATGCAACCGTATTTACTTAATCACTGACTCATGTTGGGTGGTCCTCCTCACTGGGCTGGATACAACGGCTCCACCAGACAGTATTCACTGTTCACTGAACACGCTCATAGCACAAGCCATAAAAGACTGAGGGCTTCCAAGCTGTATGAATATATTTGATTCATATATTTCCATACTGATTTGATGTTGTCTGCAACCAAGTCTCATTAAATTCCACCCCCTCCTCTTTATTGTAAAATAGATATATATTTTCCATGTTAACTCCTGATACTATCCCATACTATCCCTGTTTATCTACCTGTATCAAATACACGTTTCCTTCTGTAAAACAGTCAAAAGTTGAATTGCATTGGAACTTTTCCCTTGGTTAAGTTCAAGTGCAGGATACTATTTTTAAGGAAACAATCTTTATCTCACTTTAACGGGTAGAGAGATGCTATTTCTATATTTTTCGTCCACATAAGCCCCATGGTAGGCAATGAAACTCTAACCTGCCTCACAGTGTGTCTAATGTGATATTGGTGTTTGAGAGTGCACAGAACATCAGCTTTGCCAAAGCTGCTGTGCTTTACCTGGCTGTAACCCTGAGGGGATGGAAATGAAATATACCAACTTTGTAGTTTTTTTGAATTGACATTTGACCAGAAAGGGAAACGATTTCTGTATGCCTCCACAGATGTCACTTCCTTTATTCATACCTCATTTGAGGAAGCTGAACTATAAATCAAGGTCAAATCATTTGTATAAAACATGTTTTCATAAATATTTGAAATATCTATAAATGAGCCAATGTCATTTACATTTACATTTTAGTCATTTAGCAGACACTCTTATCCAGAGCGCCTTACAGTTAGTGAGTGCATACATTTTCATACTGGCCCACCGTGGGAAACGAACCCACAACCCTGGTGTTGTGCACTGGATATACAGTAAAACAAGTTTGAGTAAATGTAACAGTATATATTATAAAGTTTATTTAACTGTTTGAAATTGCTGTAAATTATTTTCTAGCATATCAAACTCCCACTAACAGAAACCTGCTTTCCCACTAAATTCTCACAGGCTATTCTCCCTGGTCTTTTACTAAACACACACACACACACACACACACACACACACACACACACACACACACACACACACACACACACACACACACACACACACACACACACACACACACACACACACACACACACTAATGGAGATGTAACTGGAAGAGTTCCTGAAGCATATGGATGCCATTTGAAAGCAGCAGTGAGAATGTATAGGTCAGTCTGCCCTTTGGTATCTCTCTATCCATCTGTTTTCACATTACTTGCAAATTATAGTGTCCTCCAGACCCAAATGAACATAAATCAGCTCGGCGAACGTGCAGAAGTTTTCCCATCTGTCATAAAACAATGATTTAAAGTCTGTGTTGTCAAAATACAGCGCTGTGAATTCGTCCTGCGCCCCAGTAGTAGGAACACAAAGCGCCATCTCATCGGGATAATTTATGGCCCCAGAGGGAGCTGAGGGTGATTAGAGTTCGGGCCACCAACAGGCAGAAAAACTGCAGGAGCACCAATAAGGACAGCTGGAAAACTTGGGTCAAATTTATCAAACAATTCTACAAAATCTATTGTGTTTGGAGAGGGGAGCCAGATATATTGCATGTTTAGTATAGTGGTACATCTCTGGAACATTCGGTCATACAGCATTTGTGAGTTTTGGAGTTTCTACATTAAATAGTCGTACCCAAGGACATGTGATGTATTGGACGTTGAGCTTGTCTTTGGCCAAATAAAATATACAGCGGGAGGTTCCTGGATTTTAAACAAGATATTCGTGTAAATGATGTCACTGCGTCTCTTTGAAATAGTTTATTTTGGAGGTGGAGTTTTGAGGTGAAAGAGGTACTGTTTGTAAGTGGGGGTTCAGGTATATACAAACAAATAGGTGCTGTGGAAATGCTGGACCATGTTGACCTTACATGGATATTGGGGATATTATTTTATGAGCCATGGGGCATCAATGGCAGCTGGTCAGTGGCAAACTAGCTTCCTGTATGGTTGTTTAATATATTATGATTACCCTCTTACACCAGAAGCAAGGCAGAGGAAATGCAGGGGTAGGTCTCTTGAAATAACAACCAGTTACATTTATTGGAGAGGTGAGCTTGGTCTCCTTCCAATCCTTCTACTTATTGACACATTCATGTGTCTTGAAAATAAAGACAGATTTCGAACATAACAGAAATAGACATCATAAAACGAGCGTTGGTGGTCGCAGCAGCATTGCGTAGCCAACCACCAATCAATAAGACATTTCTCTACCCCCTTCCTTTTGATTCATGCTTCCTTTTTGGATTGAGTCCTTATTCATAGTCAGGCCTGCTAAGCCTAGAGGAGGCTGTTCGGCCAGTGTTTTACTGGGAAGCAGGGACATCTGTATTGTGCACAGAGAAGTCAGAAGGACCGACAGTTCCAAACCTCGCTGTTGGAATTTAAATTGAAAAAGAATAGTGATAAACAGACCAGAGCGAAAATAGAAATTGATGATTTCATTTGTTTTGCTCGAGCCCAACCACATGGTTTTTCAGGAATTAAATCAAACTTTGATCCATGCAGTCTTACATTTTCACCCTCTGACAGAAATCTCTCGTCTTTCCAGATGACCCTCTCCCCTGCTGACATCTCTATGTCCGAGCAGGTATTGTTTTTGCATCTATTTTTACAACTGCTCTTTGGGCCCATGGCCAGTCAATGGCTGTGTGAGAGGGAAGACCGTTCCAGCCCCCACACGAAGTTCAATGCCTTCCCAGCGTCGACTACAGGTGTTTTGTTAGAGGAGCTTCCAACTGTAGTGAGGTCGGAAAGGAGCTGTGATGGTTCCTGCCATACCATCACTCTAAACGACGACACAGATGCTGCTTATTTCCTGGTTCATGTGTTCATCATTTTATTGGGGGTTCATATTCAGTATGTACAAAACTATTCAAATACATAGTGTGAGCTCATCTATCAAACATTAGGTTTTTCTCTCTCAAATCTGTTTTGACCCAATATATACAATTCTGCAACTTCCCTCTCTCTGGAGCCTACAGTGGATACTGCAGTTCCCCTAATGTGCATTCTCTGCTAGGGCCTGACACACATTAACTAATTATTTGCAAGATTATTTGAATTAATTGCACAGCAGCCTGGCAATCTCCTGAACCACCCAAGCATCGGCTCCCCTGGGGATCCTTTCCATGTCCGTCAGCCAATCAGAGGGGGTTCCGCATCACTGCTGGCGGTCCACTCCGGGATCCAAAGGCTGTTCTGGACAAGTAGTTGCTTATTCCTCAGGAGAGACCCAATGTCCTCACTGGGACTGTTAAACTTCTGAAGTGGAGCGAGGTTCTGTGCCTTTGCAGACATGACTATATGGGTTCCTAGTATCTGTTTAAACAGCAGGTAGCCTTAACTCTCCTCTGTTTGTGTCCATGGTTTCCTTCTCCAGTTGGGGGATTTTCCCATAGTATCCATCTCACTAAAGGGCCTGAAAATATGTCTGGTTTTTAGGAGGCAGGCTGATGGAAATATAAACTCACCTTTGAAAACCATAAAATCCATATGAGGACAGTAACAATGTGGGAAACAAATGTATTACATGGAGGAATGATAGAAATGTATTTGGTTTTTTCATGAATTTCTGGAGATAAGCAGAAAACAAGAGGGTTTATTTCCCAAGGATTACTTATCATTCCATTCACACTCTAAAGTGGTCATTACTGAGCCTGTTTTCAACATCATTTACAAACTGACCCCAACCCTACTGTAGCTTCATGTCCACAACCCAGCTCAACTCTAACCCTAGCCTCAACCTTAACCCTAACTCTAGCTTCATGTCCACAACCCAGCTCAACTCTAACCCTAGCCTCTATAACCCTAACTCTAGCTTCATGTCCACAACCCAGCTCAACTCTATCCCTAGCCTCAACCTTAACCCTAACTCTAGCTTCATGTCCACAACCCAGCTCAACTCTAACCCTAGCCTCAACCTTAACCCTAACTCTAGCTTCATGTCCACAACCCAGCTCAACTCTATCCCTAGCCTCAACCTTAACCCTAACTCTAGCTTCATGTCCACAACCCAGCTCAACTCTATCCCTAGCCTCAACCTTAACCCTAACTCTAGCTTCATGTCCACAACCCAGCTCAACTCTAACCCTAGCCTCAACCTTAACCCTAACTCTAGCTTCATATCCACAACCCAGCTCAACTCTATCCCTAGCCTCAACCTTAACCCTAACTCTAGCTTCATGTCCACAACCCAGCTCAACTCTAACCCTAGCCTCAACCTTAACCCTAACTCTAGCTTCATGTCCACAACCCAGCTCAACTCTAACCCTAGCCTCAACCTTAACCCTAACTCTAGCTTCATGTCCGCAACTAAGCTCAACTCTATCCCTAGCCTCAACTTTAACACTAACTCTAGCTTCATGTCCACAACCCAGCTCAACTCTAACCCTAGCCTCTATAACCCTAACTCTAGCCCTAGCCCTAACTTACACTATTAAAAAAGGGTTCCAAAAGGGTTCTTTGGCTGTCCCCATAGGAGAACCCGTTTTGGTTCCAGGTAGAACCCTTTTTGGTTCCAGGTAGAACCCTTTTGGGTTCCATGTAGAACCCTCTGTGGAAAGGGTTCTACATTGAACCCAAAGGAGTTCTACCTGGAACTAAAAGGGTTCTACCTGGAACCAAAAAGGGTTCTTCAAATGGTTCTCCTATGGGGACAGCCAAATAACCCTTTTAGGTTCTAAAGAATAGCTTTTTTTCTAAGAGAGTATGGTCACAGTATGGTAGATTCTGATTGGTACTTCAACCACTTTTGGCAGCAGGTTGAACAGTTTTAAAAGCAATTATTGATTATTAATCAATGCAAGAACATTCTTTATAAAAACAGCTTTTTACTGCATTACAGTATTGTAAAGGACAATAAGGTACCACAGAGAATACGCAGATCTGGGATCTAATATCCATCAGTACAGTGAAATACACAGAGGAAGACCTGTTTCTATCTCTTATTTGATCCACATCTGGAAATACATGTGAACTGACTTTGTAATATCTCAGCAGTAGCCATTTTATGAGTAACAATAAAGTTAACTGAAATTCCTCCATGTTTTACGTGCCCCTATATGTAAGAATAACACATACAGGGCTTTCCTCACTTCCCTCTCTATCTGGTCAGGGTTAACGTGAGCTTTGGAGAGCCCATGCGACCTGGGAGAGACGGAGTGTGGATGCTCAGGCAGTCCAGTGGGTTCCCTCCTCTCCTCTGGCAAGGTAGCTTGGCGGCTTCTATTGTAACGCATGTCAACACCACTGACAGCAAAAAGCACTTAGGGACCTGGAGATCACTTTACCATTCCTCAAGTAAGACATAGGGAGGAGGGGCGGGTGGGGGCCGGTTGAGGTGAAGTGGCAACCTCAACCCAGTAGGTGGCAGTGGAGGTGCTGAGTTAAGGCAAGTGAAGATGGCAAGCGTCTCAAGGACAGTGTTTTACTGTCTGTGTCCCTTACCTCTGATGATATTGTAGTATTCACACTGACCGTAAATTGTCATTTATGTTGAGAATATGGAGCTTGTAATTTCATGACTCCACAGAAACCTACTGCATGCCCTTCAATTTCATCCCTATAATGTCTTATATAAAACATATTTTTTTCTAGCGAAACAACAGGCCGTTTTATAAACAGCGGGATGGCACTGACATCCCCAATGATAAATCTCAACATAACCTTCAATCTGTGAAGCCTCCAATAAATTTACAAGAAGTACAGACAAGCACAACCAAATTCTCTGCATGAATAAAGACCACATCACTCAAAGAGGATTGAGACTTTCAAATAGTTTATCAATATCAAAATCTTTGATACATATTTTGATACATATATTGTTGACACTACTGAGATTGTGTTACAATGTCTCAAGCGTTGTTTATAATTAAAATGATATACATTTTTCCTGTTCTGCATGTTTGTTTGTTTCTTTCAAGTTAATAGCTTAATTACTCACGTTATAGTTTGTTCTGGGGCACAAATGGAAGAGATTATTTGATTTAAATACTTAATTTGCAGTTAGATAAATAGAACAACATCAATTAAAACATTTTACAGGGGTATGACAATTAGGGGTTTGTTTCCTGTGTGTGGATAAATACAGTGATTGTGGACATAGTGCTGTAAAATAGTAATTTCATAGATCAGGGGGAAATTTCTAAGTATGTAAATATAAACAATCATGAACAATTATCAATATTAACGTAAAAGGCTCTCTTCACAACTGCCATTGGTAAATGGGTGATAGTTTGACTTTCCTCAGCCAACAACATTTATTTGCTGGATTACATCAAACAACTCTACAGTATATGCATTGTATTTCCCATGATGTGAATTCAACAGATACAACTGAAAACGGTGCCTGAACCCAGAACTTATATTTGAGTAGAGACCGCAGCCACACAGGATGATGTAGGGTTCTATTCATTCCTGGTCTTCTCTTGCCGTACCAGCCCTGAGTATGGGTTGATGGTCGGCCGTTCGCTCGCCTACTCACCACACAGAGACACCAGATCTTATTTCTGTGCTTGCTTTCAGCAAGTGGAGTCACACTCAGTGGTACTCACCAAGCTGTATAATTCAGCCAGAGTGCCGCCCAGCCTCTGTGGCCCATGGCCCACCGCTCCCTCTCTCTGTGGGTTATCAGCGGCCAGCATACTCCCTGCTGTACCTCTTTCTCTCTCACACATACGCTATTCGCATGCATAGGCACACACACACAGAAACAAGGACTCACAGACACACTCACGCACAAACATATACACACACACTTACAGTGAGGGAAAAATGTATTTGATCCCCTGCTGATTTTGTACGTTTGCCCACTGACAAAGACATGATCAGTCTATAATTTTAATGGTAAGTTTATTTGAACAGTGAGAGACAGAATAACAACAACAAAAATCCAGAAAAACACATGTCAAAAATGTTATAAATTGATTTGCATTTTAATGAGGTAAATAAGTATTTGACCCCTCTGCAAAACATGACTTAGTACTTGGTGGCAAAACCCTTGTTGGCAATCACAGAGGTCAGACGTTTCTTGTAGTTGGCCACCAGGTTTGCACACATCTCAGGAGGGATTTTGTTCCACTCCTCTTTGCAGATCTTCTCCAAGTCATTAAGGTTTCGAGGCTGACGTTTGGCAACTCGAACCTTCAGCTCCCACCACAGATTTTCTATGGGATTAAGGTCTGGAGACTGGCTAGGCCACTCCAGGACCTTAATGTGCTTCTTCTTGAGCCACTCCTTTGTTGCCTTGGCTGTGTGTTTTGGGTCATTGTCGTGCTGAAATACCTATCCAAGACCCATTTTCAATGCCCTGGCTGAGGGAAGGAGGTTCTCACCCAAGATTTGACGGTACATGGCCCCATCCATCGTCCCTTTGATGCGGTGAAGTTGTCCTGTCCCCTTAGCAGAAAAACACCCCCAAAGCATAATGTTTGCACCTCCATGTTTGATGGTGGGGATGGTGTTCTTGGGGTCATAGGCAGCATTCCTCCTCCTCCAAACACGGCGAGTTGAGTTGATGCCAAATAGCTCGATTTTGGTCTCATCTGACCACAACACTTTCACCCAGTTCTCCTCTGAATCATTCAGATGTTCATTGGCAAACTTCAGACGGCCCTGTATATGTGCTTTCTTGAGCAGGGGGACCTTGCGGGCGCTGCAGGATTTCAGTCCTTCACGGCGTAGTGTGTTACCAATTGTTTTCTTGGTGACTATGGTCCCAGCTGCCTTGAGATCATTGACAAGATCCTCCCGTGTAGTTCTGTGCTGATTCCTCACCGTTCTCATGATCATTGCAACTCCACGAGGTGAGATCTTGCATGGAGCCCCAGGCTGAGGGAGATTGACAGTTCTTTTGTGTTTCTTCCATTTGCGAATAATCGCACCAACTGTTGTCACCTTCTCACCAAGCTGCTTGGCGATGGTCTTGTAGCCCATTCCAGCCTTGTGTAGGTCTACAATCTTGTCCCTGACATCTTTGGAGAGCTCTTTGGTCTTGGCCATGGTGGAGAGTTTGGAATCTGATTGATTGATTACTTCTGTGGACAGGTGTCTTTAATACAGGTAACAAACTTAGATTAGGAGCACTCCCTTTAAGAGTGTGCTCCTAATCTCAGCTTGTTACCTGTATAAAAGACACCTGGGAGCCAGAAATCTTTCTGATTGAGAGGGGGTCAAATACTTATTTCCCTCATTAAAATGCAAATCAATTTATAACATTTTTGACATGCATTTTTCTGGATATATTTGTTGTTATTCTGTCTCTCACTGTTCAAATAAACCTACCATTAAAAAATTATAGACTGATCATTTCTTCGTCAGTGGGCAAACGTACAAAATCAGTAGGGGATCAAATACTTTTTTACCGCACAGTACATGCACACACCCACACAATGTAGGCACATAAATATATAAATATGTACTGACATGTATATGTATGAAAAAAGTATGACAATGTATGCGCTCACTACTTACTGTATGTCGCTCTGGATAAGAGCATCTGCTAAATGACTAAAATGTAAAACATTTAAATTATGTATTAATATACACAAGCACGCAGATGCATGTGTATCCATGCATGCACCCAGTACATCACTCTGATTCAGAGGGGTTGGGTTAAATGCGGAAGACACATTTCAGTTGAATGCATTCAGTTGCGCAACTGACTAGGTATCCCCTTTCCCTTTCACATACTGTAGCTTTATCAAACTCACATACAGGTGGACGTAAAGAGAAGCAAGTAGCAACTCACATATTACAGAAGTAGATGTAAATGTACATTGTCCTCAGCATTTAAATGAGGTTATTTTTTCCAAACGTTCATCATTCATGTTACACATCTATAAACACATCATGATAGTGACACAACAGTTATATAAAAGCTAAACAAACATTTCTTACAATCACATTTTTTATTTTCTGCTTACAGATGTACGATGTATGAATTTTAGAAAGGGTGCCAGTGGAAGTGACACATTCTCACATCCGCAAGGCTTGGCGCGGGAGCTGTCTTTTAGTGTGGGGAAATCTCACCATCCAAGCATTAAAATGAGCCACATTAGCTATTGCACCATTTGTTTTTCAAAAGGCAGCTCACAACTTGTTTTGACCAGGGGATTCTGGTACAGGTTTGACTGTGTCATTCTGACTGGCCTCTCTACCTGAGAAATGACTTGACTCCAGAGGGAGGAAACTGTTTGACCTCTGGGGGTGTCAGGTGAACTTAAGAGGATGGATTCAAGTAGGACTGAGGAACAATTATATGTGTTAAATATTTAAGAACACTGGAATTTAAGACATTAAACTATTCAATGTTTACACTGAAAAATAAAAACACATAAAACATGATGATAATTTCCATATTTTCTAAATGAAAAAAAAAGGGCCCATCCCTCACTTGATTCAGTTGCACATACAATACCATCAATACCTACATGTATTTATTTGCAATACATGTCTGAAGAGACACAGTGGAATGACAACAGTGGTATAACACTGTGTGTGTGTCTTTGCATGTGCTCATGTCTCACGAAACACTTGGAAGGTAATTAATATTCCATGCAGTGGGGAAACATCAGCCATCTTTCATGTCGTCCATCACTCCTTCTCAGTAAACCATTTGTAAGTCACACTTGGGCTTTGAAGGGGGCCAGGCTTTGGCCAGAGAGGAATTCCCTCTGAGGGCAGACTCCTCTGGAAGAGACCTATGATTATATCTATATTAATGGCTCTGTAAGTCTACAAAGATGTTTTGTCTGATAGATCTAGCAAATAGTACTTATTATAAAGCAGAGGTTCATCTTAAACTGATTAGGGGTAGAAATATCAGGTTATTTTTTAAACCTTGTGCAATGCCTTTGGTCTCATAGCACTCCAGATGCAATAAATTATTAGTCTTAACCGAAACAGAATGCCAGCTCTACATCAGAATATCAACCCATGTCAAGGAAAATAACCTTCTCATTGAATGCAAAAAAGTCCTAATGTCATGGGCTATCCTGACTAAGTCCAGGACTGTTATTTATTATTTAATATATCAGCTGGGTTTTTGCAGGGCTCTAAAGGAACATGTTAGATCAAATGATTTAACATGTTTCATTCTCTGGAAAAACGTGCATGTGTAGGTCTGATGCGGTCAAGCTCTACTCAAATTGCTGAAATAATGGCTAATAAATAACATTCATTTATTTTGCATGACAACAGAATTTTTTTGTGATACACACTCACACAAGTTTGTCTTTCTATATGAGCACATGTAGGCCTGCTAACATAAAGCAGGGTTTCGTTTAGCTATATTTTAATTCAAACGATTCAGAATAAATTAATTTTGAATTCATTCATTGATACATTTAAATCTGTTATTTATATTTACATATTTATATTTTGCACATCATCAATTTGCACATCATCTCTTGCACATCTATCATTCCAGTGTTAATACTAATTGTAATTATTTTGCCCTATAGCCTATTTATTGCCTTACCTCCATAACTTGCTACATTTGCACACACTGTATATATATGTATTTCTGTTGTATTTTTGACTTTGTTTTGTTTTACCCCATATGTAACTCTGTGTTGTTGTTTTTATCGCACTGCTTTGCTTTATCTTGGCCAGGTCGCAGTTGTAAATGAGAACTTGTTCTCAACTGGTTTACCTGGTTAAATAAAGGTGAAATAAAAAAATAAAAAATACATATTTAAATCATTTTTTTTCTTCATATATTCAGAATGGGTATATTACATGTCCACATGTATTTTACTTATAACTTACTTATAACTTTATCATGACAACATGAGATGCTAACACTATTGCAACCACACAAACATGAAAGACAAAAAATATGCCTTGATTTTCCCTTTTTCAAGTGAAAATCTTACATAATCAGATGCTTTTTACAGCTGCACGCACACTAAATATATTGAACCTTTAGTAGATATCAGCATAATCAATTGAGATTTGTTGGCCTCTGCTAAAGTACACAATGTCATTTTCAATAAGTCAAATGTTGGTTTTACTACCATTGCGGTACTGCTCTGCACCAATACAAGGGTGGGTAACAACAGGACATTTTCGTTTCCACTCTTTTATAGATCTATTTAAAATTCGAGCTCACTTCCATTTAACCACTAGTCCTTGTAGTGAATCAATAGACTAAAAACTGAAGTAACACTTCAAGACGTATTTTTCCAGCTGGTCCATTTCCCTCTCTACCTGCTGCTGTGACACGGTGTCATATCTGTGAAGAACTTCAGGCAGATTTCAGAAATGCAAAAAAACAGCATCAGAGTGCCTCTGTTATAGAGCATAATTGTGTGTGCTTACACCTTAGTTCTAACGAACTGGCTCACTGGCCTGCCCAGTCTATATCCGATATTAAAGATGAGTAAGTATACTGGTAACCACACTGTAACTGCTGATGTAATTACCAAGTAAAGGATGACACTTCATGTAAAGTGGCGCCACAAACTAAATAAAACATTCCCCAAGCACAGCCATGAGAAGACATAGCCTACAGCCCAAAATACAACTCTGGGTGTTTTGCATTCTCTACGCATCTTTACATGTTACTCAGGCGCCACACCCCCTGTCATACACACAGAACCTGTTGGCTTCGGTTCAATGACAAGACAACATGGTTTCATTCTTCATTGGAATTAGCAGCAGACAGCACCATGCCATACAAGTGCAGCTCGGACAGTTGAATAAATGGTTGAATGGTCGTCCCTCTCCCAACACCTCCAATTGAGTAGTCACTAGATGGCCATGCTACAAAAGACAAAACTGGCAATATTGTCAGAATTGATCTATACTGAACAAAAATATAAACGCAACAATTTCAAAGATTTTACTGAGTTACAGTTCATATGAGGAAATCAGTCAATTGAAATAAATTCATTAGGCCCTAATCTATGGATTTCACATGACTTGGAATACAGATATGCATCTTTTGGTCACAGATACTTTAAAAGAAATGGGCCTCACAATGGGCCTCAGGATCTCGTCACAGTATTTCTGTGCATTCAAATTGCCATCGATAAAATGCAATTATGTTTGTTGTCCGTAGCTTATGCCTGCCCATACTTTAACCCCAATGCCACCATGGGGCACTCTGTTCACAACGCTGACATCAGCAAACTGATCGCCCACACGACACCATACACGTGGTCTGCGGTTGTGAGGCCGGTTGGACATACTGCCAATTCTCTAAAATGACGTTGGAGGTGGCTTATGATAGCGATATGAACATTCAATTCTCTGGCAACAGCTCTGGTGGACATTCCTGCAGTCAGCATGCCAATTGCACGCTCCCTCAACATTGTGTTGTGTGACAAAACTGCAAAATTTAAAGTGGTCTTTTATTGTCCGCAGCACAAGGTGCACCTGTGTAACGACCATGCTGTTTAATCAGCTTCTTGATATGCCACACCTGTCAGGTGGATGGAATATCTTGGCAAAGGAGAAATGCTCACTAACAGGGATGTAAACACATTTGTGTTCAAAACTTGAGAGAAATAAGCTTTTTGTGCATATGGAACGTTTCTGGGATCTTTTATTTCAGCTCATGAAACATGGGACCAACACTTTACATGTTGCGTTAATATTTTTGTTCAGTGTATTTGTTAGTGTTAGGCTCAAGGTTAGAGGTAAGCAGTTAGGGGTAGTGTCAGTGGCGGTCGGTGATGTTTAAGATGAGGGAGGACGATTTTAATTTTTTATGTGCATGGCCTTATTTCTATTACAGCATATTGGATGACTGTCATTCATATTCCATTCACCCAGCTCAATGTAACATCGATAGGTTTAGGCTACTACATGATACTCAAATTTTCCCTGTACCCATCATGAGGTTGTTACAACCTAGCCTATGATTAAAAGTTTACAATGTAGGTGCACAGGTCGAGAGAAAATATTGAGTAATCAAGGTGACAGACAGTGACACATTCAGTACTGCCTTGCACACTCCTGCCTGTGTCTAGCTGATCTAGGGTGTAATCATTAGTCCAACAGTTGCAAACGTGAGTTTCTATTGGACAAATTCAGGTATGTTTATCCCCATTTCGTTCCGTTTGCTTCCGTTTAATAAACATTTTTCAACAGAATCGGCAGAATGAATACACCCCTGATCACACACAAACACAGTTCACTTTCATAGCAGCCACATACAAACAGCATGAACATTCTGATCATTGTATAATTCCTTCTCGCATCTATGCGCTCTCCTCCTCTCACCTTTTCCCTTCGCTTGTGGACTTCAGTGCACAACACATCAGCTGTCTGTGACCAGGCGAAAAAACCTTTCCAAGCCAAACTTTCATATCATAACCGCTAACTGCTACACACAGCCTACATCGTTGCCACCATATTAGCTAACGTCAACATAGCTACTAGAACGAATACATTAGTAAACCCGCTACAATTATGCAGTACAGTGTACAGTCAGCAAGCAGTTTAGCAGTAACACATACACCTGCGGACCCCGGTGGCAATAAATTAATAAAACCAAAAGCTTGCCTTGACTTGGAGAGTTCCAGTGTTGGATTGCCATAGCCAGCTAACTAACATAGCATCCCTCTCGGTTTGAGCCAGGTGTTTGAGTAGGCTAAACTAGCTGGCTGCATACGCTCTCTCTCTCTCTCTCTCTCTCTCTTGCTTCTCCTTCATTTTTAAAGAAGTTAATTTCTTCAAAACTGTTCAACTGTTGTCTTTCCCTCTATTTGAGTCAACTACTCACCACATTTGATGCACTGCAGTGCTAACTAGCTGTAGCTTATGCTTTCAGTACTGTGTGTTTTAATCAATTATTTGGTGACGTGAATATATTTAGTATCGTTTTATCACTATTTTTATTTTTATGACATTCACTGAGAAGGCTGGTCCTCCCCTTCCTCCTCTGAGAAGCCTCCACTGTCACATTTCCAGGCAGAAAGTGTCATAATTCCGTCCTTTGTAGAATGGCTATATAGTGACAACCCTGTACTGTCGACAGACTCCAGCAGAGTAGTGCTTCCTGGATGTACCCATGAGCCCCATGGGACCTGTCAGAGGTCAGGGAGGACTGAGCTGGAATATATGAACAAGGTTTCCAATAAAACAAGCCAACTCTGACCAGCATGCAAGCTGCTAAATGAAAACCAGGTGGGCTCCCCATATCATGTTCAAAACTATCAAATGAGTACCAGATCATGTGCTTGATGCAGGCAGGATATACTTTCTTTCCATGCGCTATATTAAAAGACATAGGAGTGATCAGCTACATTTAGCCAACACCGCACCTTGTTAGCGTAGAAGAGGAGTACTGTGCTGTATGCGAAAGTGAAATGAGGCCAAAAGGGATTCCATATGGCTCAGTCACATTTGCAGTGTCAGCTCAGGCCAGTTCACTGGAAACCAAACTTCAGAAGTGGATGTGCTCTCAGAACCTCAGCTACACCACAGTCTTTTATTATTTCCTTTTATACAATATATCATGTTAAGCCTTTGGCCTTCAGACATTGCTCTCCATTTAAAATATGTGAATATCAGTTATCCCAATCAGGAGAAATGTGACTTGGATAAAGCGAGGTGAACTGTTTAAGTGGTCATGCATTTACCATGAAATATGCCCTTATTAAGGATGAAAGACTATGTAACTCTTTTGCCACAAAAGCAGAAAACTGAGTCAAAACAACACTCCTTTCCCCGCTAGGCCTGTAATGTGATTCTCAGCATTAAAGAAGGGCACATTCAGAAATGACCCCGAAGATACTCACACACAGAGAGTAATGCTTTGTTTTGGGTCAGGGAGGAAGCATAGAATGTTACCTCTGAGAAAAATATGTTAAGAATAATCCCAAAATAGTTAAACAATTGTAGAAATTAACTTTCTATAAGGAAGTGGCATGGCAGGAAACTGCTAGCCATTAAGCAGTTTGAAACACTGCAGGGGGAGTGTGTTCTTTAGAATGACTCTGGGGACCATTACATTTTTTATCCTTGTTTAAGTTGCCTTAAAAGACATTGAATTAGACAGCAATACTGCAGTTGTGCATGGACATAATTATACTCTAACTCTGTCTGTGTATATCTGGGACTATGAGGTTAAGTGAGTATGTCTTTATCAGTAGCGTCTATGTGGTGTGAGTGACAGCACTCAACAGTCCTGCCTGGACTGTAAAAGTGCAGCGTAAGCATGGCAAAAGGCTTGTTCCTGCTCGTCTCGTTCCCTCTCGTGTCTTATTTTGGAGATGCTAGTAACCTGTGCTCTACTGTGTGTGTGTGTGTGTGTGTGTGTGTGTGTGTGTGTGTGTGTGTGTGTGTGTGTGTGTGTGTGTGTGTGTGTGTGTGTGTGTGTGTGTGTGTGTGTGTGTGTGTGTGGACATTAAACTGTGTGAGTCTGACAGGATGTAGAAGAAGTGCCCTGTAGCAAGGCACAAAAATATCAATCTGATTATGTTCGAGTGACGACATCATCAAAACAGTTTTTCACGGCTATCACCAGGCAGGGCGACACAGGGTATTTCAATTGAGGACTTGAAAGGGTTCTAACAGCACTTTCTCATTTCAGGTAACTTAACCTAAACTTTCACCTTTCAGTTGACTATTGGCTCTACAAATGCCTGTTGTGAGAGCCCTGGTATGGTCTGTTTGTCGTTAAGTAGGCCGTGAGTACCCTAGGGGCAATTTGATGTATTTCCTTCAAAGTTCATAATATGTCATACACTCTTAGAAAAAAGGGTTCTTTGGGGTTCTATATAGAACCGTTTGGTTCTTTGGACGGGATTAAAGAACCCTTTACTAAAAAAGGTTATTATATATATATATATATATATATATATATATATATATATATATATATATATATATATATATACAGTGGGGAGAACAAGTATTTGATACACTGCTGATTTTGCAGGTTTTCCTACTTACAAAGCATGTAGAGGACTGTAATTTCTATCATAGGTACACTTCAACTGTGAGAGACGGAATCTAAAACAAAAATCCAGAAAATCACATTGTATGATTTTTAAGTAATTAATTTGCATTTTATTGCATGACTTAAGTATTTGATCACCTACCAACCAGTAAGAATTCCGGCTCTCACAGACCTGTTAGTTTTTCTTTAAGAAGCCCTCCTGTTCTCCACTCATTACCTGTATTAACTGCACCTGTTTGAACTCGTTACCTGTATAAAAGACACCTGTCCACACACTCAATCAAAAAGACTCCAACCTCTCCACAATGGCCAAGACCAGAGAGCTGTGTAAGTACATCAGGGATAAAATTGTAGACCTGCACAAGGCTGGGATGGGCTACAGGACAATAGGCAAGCAGCTTGGTGAGAAGGCAACAACTGTTGGCGCAATTATTAGAAAATGGAAGAAGTTCAAGATGACGGTCAATCACCCTCGGTCTGGGGCTCCATGCAAGATCTCACCTCGTGGGGCATCAATGATCATGAGGAAGGTGAGGGATCAGCCCAGAACTACACGGCAGGACCTGGTCAATGACCTGAAGAGAGCTGGGTCCACAGTCTCAAAGAAAACCATTAGTAACACACTACGCCGTCATGGATTAAAATCCTGCAGCGTACGCAAGGTCCCCCTGCTCAAGCCAGCGCATGTCCAGGCCCGCATGTCCAGGCATGTCCAGGCCCGTTTGCCAATGACCATCTGGATGATCCAGAGGAGGAATGGGAGAAGGTCATGTGATCTGATGAGACAGAAATAGAGCTTTTTGGTCTAAACTCCACTCGCCGTGTTTGGAGGAAGAAGAAGGATGAGTACAACCCCAATAACACCATCCCAACCGTGAAGCATGGAGGTGGAAACATCATTCTTTGGGGATGCTTTTCTGCAAAGAGGACAGGACGACTGCACCGTATTGAGGGGAGGATGGATGGGGCCATGTATCGCGAGATCTTGGCCAACAACCTCCTTCCCTCAGTAAGAGCATTGAAGATGGGTCGTGGCTGGGTCTTCCAGCATGACCACGACCCGAAACACACAGCCAGGGCAACTAAGGAGTGGCTCCGTAAGAAGCATCTCAAGGTCCTGGAGTGGCCTAGCCAATCTCCAGACCTGAACCCAATAGAAAATCTTTGGAGGGAGCTGAAAGTCCGTATTGCCCAGCGACAGCCCCGAAACCTGAAGGATCTGGAGAAGGACTGTATGGAGGAGTGGGCCAAAATCCCTGCTGCAGTGTGTGCAAACCTGGTCAAGATCTACAGGAAACGTATGATCTCTGTAATTGCAAACAAAGGTTTCTGTACCAAATATTAAGTTCTGCTTTTCTGATGTATCAAATACTTATGTCATGCAATAAAATGCAAATTAATTACTTAAAAATCATACAATGTGATTTTCTGGATTTTTGTTTTAGATTCCATCTCTCACAGTTCAAGTGTACCTATGATAAAACTTACAGACCTCTACATGCTTTGTAAGTAGGAAAACCTGCAAAATCGGCAGTGTATCAAATACTTGTTCTCCCCACTGTATATATATATATATACAGTACCAGTCAAAAGTTTGGACAAACCTACTCATTCCAGGGTTTTTCTTTATTTTTACTATTTTCTACATTGTAGAATAATAGTTTAGACATCAACACTGTGAAATAACACACATGGAATCATGTAGTAACCAAAAAAGTGTTAAACAAGTGAATATATATTTGAGATTTGAGATTCTTCAAAGTAGCCACCCTTTGCCTTGATGACAGCTTTGCACACTCTTGGCATTCTCTCAACCAGCTTCATGAGGTAGTCACCTGGCATGCATTTCAATTAATAGGTGTGCCTTATTAACAGTTAATTTGTGGAATTTCCTTCCTTCTTAATTCATTTGAGCCAATCAGTTGTGTTGTGACAAGGTAGGGTTGGTATACAGAATATAGACCTATTTGGTAAAAGACCAAATCCATATTATTGCAAGAACAGCTCAAATAAGCAAAGAGAAACAATAGTCCATCATTACTTTAAATAATAATATGCCATTTAGCAGATGCTTTTATCCAAAGCGACTTACAGTCATGCGTGCATAATTTTTTTTTGTGTATGGGTGGTCCCGGGGATCGAACCCACTACCTTGGCGTTACAAGCGCCGTGCTCTACCAGCTGAGCTACAGAGGACCACAGGCCCGTTTTAAGACATGAAGGTCAGTCAATACGAAAATTGTCAAGAACTTTGAACGTTTCTTCAAATGCAGTCGCAAAAACCATCAAGCGCTATGATGAAACTGGCTCTCATGAGGACCGCCACAGGAAAGGAAGACCCAGAGTTACCTCTGCTGCAGAGGATAAGTTCTTTAGAGTTACCAGCCTCAGAAATTGCAGCCCAAATAAATGCTTTGCAGAGTTCAAGTAACACACACATCTCAACATCAACTGTTCAGAGGAGACTGTGTGAATCAGGCCTTCATGGTCGAATTGCTGCATAGAAACCACTACTAAAGGACACCAATAAGAAGAAGAGAATTGCTTGGGCCAAGAAACACAAGCAATGGACATTAGACCGGTGGAAATCTGTTCTTTGGTCTGATGAGTCTAAATTTGAGATTTTTTGTTCCAACTGCCGTGTCTTTGTGAGATGCAGAGTAGGTGAACTCTGCATCATATATATATATATATATATATATATATATATATATATATATATATATATATATATATATATATATATATATATATATATATATATATATATATAAATACAGTGGGGAAAAGAAGTATTTGATACACTGCCGATTTTGCAGGTTTTCCTACTTACAAAGCATGTAGAGGTCTGTACATTTTATCATAGGTACACTTCAACTGTGAGAGACGGAATCTAAAACAAAAATCCAGAAAATCACATTGTATGATTTTTAAGTAATTAATTTGCATTTTATTGCAGCCTGATCAACTCCTTTTTTTTAAGGTATCTGTGACCAACAGATGAATAGCTGTATGCCTACTGAATTTATTTAAATTGATTGATTTCCTTATATGAAATGTAAAAATCGTTGAAATTGTTGCATGTTGCGTTTATACTGTATTTTTGTTAATTGTAGTTAACACGTCAACAGTCTAAGCCAACCCCGTCTGTTTTGCCCCATTGTTGTGCACGCATCGGTTTTGTTGCTAAACAACCAGTCTATGGCAGGGGGAAGATCAAATTCATATTTTGCAACATTGTTTCCGACATCTGACTGGCAAACAGCAAGGCTCATACAAACCTGTGCTGTTGCAAACTAAATGCCAGCTAGATGCAAGAGGAAGGTGGTTGAACCAACTTTCAAGTAGCCTACCAATAAGCACGTTATTTTTCAATGTATTAAGGTAAGCAAAGTTGATTATTTAATTCAAATCTATGAAGCCAAAATCATATGATAAACTATAGGGGAGATAAATAAAGTTTCAACGTTATTAGAACTTGAGCACGTTTGTAATCTAGTTAGCTAGCTACCTACAGTTGAAGTCGGAAGTTTACATACACTTAGGTTGGAGTCATTAAAACTAGTTTTTTCAACCACTCCACAAATTTCTTGTTAACAAACTATAGTTTTGGCAAGTCGGTTAGGACATCTACTTTGTGCATGACACAAGTAATTTTTCCATCAATTGTTTACAGACAGATTATTTCACTTATAATTTACTGTATCACAATTCCAGTGGGTCAGAAGTTTACATACACTAAGTTGACTGTCTTTAAATAAACTTTGGAAAATTCCAGAAAATTATGTCATGGCTTTAGAAGCTTCTGATAGGCTAATTGACATCATTTGAGTCAATTTGAGGTGTACCTGTGAATGTATTTCAAGGCCTACCTTCAAACTCAGTGCCTCTTTGCTTAACATCATGGGAAAATCAAAAGAAATCAGCCAAGACCTCAGATTTTTTTTTTTAGACCTCCTCAAGTCTGGCTCATCCTTGGGAGCAATTTCCAAATGCCTGAAGGTACCACGTTCATCTGTACAAACAATAGTACGCAAGTATAAACACCATGGGACCACGCAGCCGTCATACCGCTCAGGAAGGAGACACATTCTGTCTCCTAGAGATGAACGTACTTTGGTGTGAAAAGTGCAAATCAATCCCAGAACAACAGCAAAGGACCTTGTGAAGATGCTGAAGGAAACAGGTACAAAATTATCTATATCCACAGTAAAACAAGTCCTATATTGACATAACCTGAAAGGCCGCTCAGCAAGGAAGAAGCCACTGCTCCAAAACTGCCATAAAAAAGCCAGACTACGGTTTGCAACTGCACATGGGGACAAAGATCGTACTTTTTGGAGAATGTGCTCTGGTCTGATGAAACAAAAATAGAACTGTTTGGCCATAATGACCATCGTTATGTTTGGAGGAAAAAGGGGGTAGCTTGCAAGCCAAAGAACACCATCCCAACCGTGAAGCACGGGGGTGGCAGCATCATGCTGTGGGGGTGCTTTGCTGCAGGAGGGACTGGTGCACTTCACAAAATAGATGGTATCATGAGGATGGAAAATTATGTGGATATACTGAAGCAACATCTCAAGACATCAGTCAGGAAGTTAAAGCTTGGTCACAAATGGGTCTTCCAATTGGACAATGACCCCAAGCATACTTCCAAAGTTGTGGCAAAATGACTTAAGGACAACAAAGTCAAGGTATTGGAGTGGCCATCACAAAGCCCTGACCTCAATCCTATAGAAAATGTGTGGACAGAACTGAAAAAGCGTGTGCGTGCAAGGAGGCCTACAAACCTGACTCAGTTACACCAGCTCTGTCAGGAGGAATGGGCCAAAATTAACCCAACTTATTGTGGGAAGCTTGTGGAAGGCTACCTGAAACGTTTGACCCAAGTTAAACAATTTAAAAGCAATGCTACCAAATATGAATTGAGTGTATGTAAACTTCTGACCCACTGGGAATGTGATGAAAGAAATAAAAGCTGAAATAAATCTTTCTCTCTACTATTATTCTGACATTTCACATTCTTAAAATAAAGTGTAGATCCTAACTGACCTAAAACAGGGCATTTTTACTAGGATTAAATGTCAGGAATTGTGAAAAACTGAGTTTAAATGTATTTGGCTAAGGTGTATGTATGTAAACTTTCGACTTTTTTGGTTTTGTTTTCATACTTCAACTGTATGTATCTTAGCTAGCTAAACAGAAAAAGCTAGGCTACTTTAATTCACCACTTTACAAACTAGCCAACTAACTCTTTCAAATAAACATTATGTTTTATAATGGGATATGCCAAATAGAGCTACAGACCCAGCCTGACATTGGCAATTAGCTAATTGTTACTTATATTTCAGTGTGGAGTCAATTGAGGGGACTATGTTTCATGAAGCCATTAGAAGACTGAGAGGAGGTGCTGTATAAGTCATTTATAATAAATTATGTATAATAAGTCTTGGTGATTCAATAGCCTAGTTAATCATTACATTACTTTTAACACTATCTGTGTTTTGCTCAGTCTGGCAGTAACCCAGAACTATCAGAGGCAGAGGATTTCTCTTTCGGCTGCTGCTGACAACAACTGCATTTAAGTTGTTTTTCTACATCAAAATAATTGTATGTCTACATAGCATTTTGTCTTCATTTTGTCAGATTAACTCAGATTAATTTCTGAAGATTAATTTATGTTTTTGCTCCTTTTTTCTTCTTCTCTGGAACCAGTCAGTCAACAACCCATACTGTACTGGCGGTAGGTAACCCAGCGGCTAAGGAGTTGGACCTATGGCAGGAGTTGGACCTGTGGCTGAAAGGTGGCTGGTTCGAATCCAGGGCCGTGCGCTGGAAATATGGAAAAATTTTGGTTCAGTGAAGAACAACCTCTAGGGTTCTGAAAAAATAACCCTATAAAAGGGTTCTGCAAGCAATAGAAACCTTTTTGGTTCTATAAGGAACATTTTTTTCTAAGAGCGTATATTATTCTCTGCATTGACTTTGAATGTCTCTCCAACTGCTGACTCATTACATTTTCCATTAAACTTCCAATGAGAACTCAAATCTAATGCGTATGTTGGCCTGCAGTGCTCTCCATCACTTACATACTCTGCCATATTCTGACTTGACATCCCCAGATTTAACCAGAATTTTCACACACATATCCAATTGACATTAAATAATTATATTTTTCTATCTAATCCTATATAAAGTATACAGAGCTCAAAACAAATGGATTCTTCATGATCTTAATAGCCTTGTTGTACCAGTTCACTTCAATCTGTAATCAGTCTACTGTTTGATTTTCTATCGTGACATCCTGATATATACAAACTATTTGTCCTCCTTTTATAACTAAAAGTGTCCTTCAAAACTTAATGTTCTGTAAATTAAACCATGGCAATTTCTAAACCTTTTGATATTGCTTCAGTAAAAATAAACACAGCTTTTAAATAACTCAATTACACAATTAAGTGGACTACGTTATTAATCCACTGTGACCCACATGTTGGCACTAAAGTAAACTATGCAAGTAACTTGCTAGTTTATGTAAACACAGTGAAAATGGCTGTGGATAGCCCTCTCCCTCCACAGTAGCAGCAGCAAAATTCCTATGTGCTGGAGCCTATGATTAGAGCCACTCAACCTTTGGAATAATAAACTTCAACTACTGCTCTTCCTTATCGGACATCAAATCTCATCTTCAAAGACTGTGTGCCGAATTGGCTCACTGGCAGCTGACTGTCCTTTAATGTCTTGTACACTTACAGAACTGTCAGTCTTGCTCTTATACAATACATTGAGTACCACAGTATGAGTCATAATACCCATAAAACCTAGCGGTAAAATCCGGAAATGGTTCCAATCTTTTTTTTTCACCACAAATGTTTGTGTCTGGGATTTTAGAACTACTTCATGTAAGGTCTGTGTTTTGTGTAGGCTTACCCTGGCGTGACATTTTGATAACCAAGCAAATCTCTCTCGGACAAGGTCACTTTTTATCAATATATTCGCCTGTAATTACACCCCAAAAAACGAAATGCTAATTAGTCACTAATGTGGTTATCATACAGAACTACACATCTTGTCGCAAGCTTTGACGTCATCCCTCAAGTCACATATCTCAATGCAAACTCATCGACAATTAGCAAGTAACCTAGCAAGTAGATATTATAGCCTTTTTAGTTTCTCATGTAATTAATCGATATTGTGCTTCTTGTGTGTATTCTTGTTTAGCGTTTTTCTAATTACCTAGCTAGCTACCGTAGCATTTTGAAATTACTTCAACATGTTTTGAATTGCCCTCTGGCCTTTGTAGCAAACTAGCTAACCTTAGGTCTCTCCGTCGATCAGAAGCAAGGATAGTTCTGTGCGATTTACCAGATTGTAACCACTACTCCGATAAGCACACGTGCATTTTATCATTTTCCAACCTCTGTAAGCGAGGGGCATTGCTGGAGCCGTGTGATAAGGTAAACTCTGTTTGCTAGCTGCTAACAAGCAATTCTGGTTAGGTCAAAGATCTGTGGTTAGCTAGGTGCTTATAAAAATGAGCTAGATACCCACTGACTGTCGTTCCGTGTATAACGCATGTTACTTTACTTACAAGTAAAAAGAAAACCAGCATTGACTGTTGTGACCTTTTTATTGACAAGTCTTTAGTGAGCTAGCCAGGTACTTTTTCACATAGTGACATGCTAGCTAGCGTTAGCCCACCAGGGAAGGGATATTTAGCTAGCTAGTTAACGTTAACTCACCGTTCGTGTAGTCAGACTTGCTAGCTAACGTTAGGCCGGCACCATGTCAAGGATAGTTGGTTAGCTAGCATGTCACCACTTAGAAAAGTCTGACTACACGAACGGTGAGCTAATTGTAACTAGCTAGCTAGCTAAATATCACCTGGTGGGCTAGCTAGTTAGGCACCTTGTTTGGCTAGGTAGCTACATTAGCTAAAGTTGGCTAGCTAGCTCACAAAGGACATGTGGGCTCAATGTTTTCCCCATACAAAACACAGAAACAGTTTTATTCCATGAGTGCATCTGTTATACATGACTAATCAAATGACCTGTGAAGTCAGTTAGAAATATCAGCAGGGATGGAAGTTAAGCTAGGCCGAGGCTAGTACTTTTCAGACTGGGCTAGTAGACAATGTGCCAAACTAGCCTGACACAGCAGTGAAATGTTGCCTTTACAAACATCGCCTACCACAGATTTAGGACCTGAATGTAGAAATCATGGTCTGCTGTCCAGTGCCCAAAATCCCTGTGTTACATCCTTGTATGTCAGTCCCTTTCAGACGATCCCCCTATGACTGTTGGTCCTCCTCAGTGACCTTACGGCTGAGGTTTTTAACTTTCCTCTTGAGAATTAGAATCAGAAATACATTCGTATAGCTCATCGCAATACTTCATCTCTTCAGGCAAATAGTACCCTAGACTGCCCTGATCATCTAGCTGAGCATTCCAGATAATTCCTCCATCCCAGCAGAAATGTCCCATCCACATAGTAGGATTTTATGTGCAGATAGACCAAAGCCTATTCTATTTTACTGTTACTATAGTCAAGTCTGTGGGTAATCATATTTTAATATCGATGTTACCATTTTAGTAATCAATTTAGCTAGCTAGTAAAAGTAACATCTTTCAGATGGGTGGACCGGAAACCCAGTGACAAAGCTCGGGTCTGTATCTGCCATTTTCCAGTGGGAAAGAAAAATGGCCCAGTATTTACCAGAAAAGGTCGCTCATCCACCATGGCAGAAGAGGAAAATCCAGACTGTTGATTGGGAAACAAGAACAAACAATGAGGTATGAGGATTGGGTGTTGAGGGACCACTTGTCATATTGTCCAAGGTGGGTTTGTGTTATGATAAACAATGCATTTTCTGTCCAGATAAAGATGGTGATACAGCATTGGAAAATACCTACCGCTAACTCTCAGTTACAGTTAGTGCATTCATGGTAAGATAGCTAGGTGGGACAACTTTTCCATAATTGCTGGCCGTCAACCTCCATATCCTCATGGTGTGCCAGTTGGGATTGGTGCGCTGTCCAACTGTTGCTTGCCGTATAGCCTACTGCTGCTCCACCAACAGCGTCATGCCAGCCAGGATGCCTGCATGCCCAGGTGCCCTTGTTTTTTGACAATGTCTGGTACAGACAGTGATGACGGGGAGGGTAGCGGTCGTTCTGGCTCAAGTTCAAGGAGACATGCCATTCCACTGAACCTGCCCCGGAGACTGTTCTTTAGCCACTGAAGATCATTCTCTGTGGGCTCTCGGGACAGAGGGTTGTAGTCTTCGGCCGGGTACAGATCCTCCACTGACTGCACCTGGTTGGGTATGGCTGGCTTCCTCCATTCGCATTCCACATCTGTACGGACGATATTGTGAACCGCCAAAATAGGCTGCATGGCTATACTTATGAACTCCATGGAGGCATTCGCATGTGGTAGAGAGAATCCCCTGGTCACCTACAGAGACCTGCCAAGAGGAAGGATGTTATGTGCCACATGCCTTTCAATGCATGACTTTGAACACCTTCAAATGCATTCGTTCTAAGAAATGTAATATATAAATAAAAATTGATTTGATTAATGACATTACAGCTGTAGAACATTTAATAAACTGTAATTTTCACATGAGGACAAGTGCAGCTTTTCCATAAACATTTAATTGATAACTTGGGATTTTATCACTTGACATATCAATCATTTAGTGGAGAGGATTCTATAAATGAAGACTGTGTGAATGCATGTACCGCTCCGAATAAATAAATACTGTGCCTTTGAAGATTTGTCTCTGTTCACGAAACTACAATAGAGGCTGGATGTCTAAACAAAGTCAATTCTGAATGTCAATAGATTTTTAGGTTCATTCTCATCAATGACAACATTCTAGAACTGAGTTATCACTCATCGAAGTCTGGTATCCAGGATAATCTGGTTAATGATTATATAATTGATTAAGTGGCTCTTTCCTTGTAGAATGTTGACAGCTGAATAAGACACATTGTATTGCTAAGATGCTCAAACTTAACCTAATAGCTACACTCACCGACATAGGATAAAATGTATCCCTCATGCTGGCCCTGACCAAACCAGTAAGTTGCCCCTCACTATAGCTGCACTTCTCCACATGGCCAGACTTATAGTGGTCTTCTCCCCTTTTAATGCTCTGATGCTCATCCTTGAAAAATGCCATAAGGTCTGAAATAGACACCAAAGTCGACATACTGTACAAACAATTATCTAGGCTAAGTAAAACAAAAATAATTGTTGTATCTACTGCACTGCTAACTAGCGAGCTAAAGTGTAGTCAGTGGCTAGCTAAGACAGTGAAAGGGGACGTACGAAGTTCATGGATTGGACACAGACATTCTGTACAAACAATTATCTAGGCTAAGTAAAACAAAACAAAAATGTATCTACTGCTCTGCTAACTAGCTAGCAAAAGTGTAGTCAGTGGCTAGCTACGACAGAGAAAGGGGAAGTAAAAAGTTAATGGTTTGGACACAGAAGGTCTCTGATCGTGCTGGTGAATGGTGGCTGACAGTGTCGGCTAGAGATGACGTGCAGGAGCTTCCTGCAGGATTTGTAGTCTTGCTGAGGTCTTCTATGTTGCTAATTAGCATTTCAAATTTTGAGAGTAAATTGAGATTAATATATTCATAAAACTCACCTTGTCCGAGAGAGAATTACACGGTTATCAAAACGTCACGCCAGGGTAAGCCTACACAAAACACAGACCTTATATGTAGTTGTAAAATCCCAGATGCAAAAATGTATGGTGAAAGAATGATTGGAAATATTACCAGGTTTTAACGCTAGGTTTTATGGGTATTATGACGCGTCCACTGTGCCGGACAGGGCTCCAACCAGATGCATTTCAGCAATGTTTTCATGGAATTACACCAGGAAATTGCAGTTCACGATTGTATGTTACGTTGCTAGACTTTCAAAGGTTAAAGGGAAACTTCGGTATTTTGGGATTTCCTACTTACCCAGAGACAGACAAACTTATGGATACCATTTTTATGTCTCTGGGTGCAGTTTGAAGGAAGTTGACAGTAGCATATCGTTAGCTTAGCGCAATTGCTGAAAGTCAATGGGTATCTACTGGCCAGCTCCTCTCAAAAGCAGGGAAATAGGCCTTCTAACTACTCCAAAGCTGGGTGGTTGGTCATTTATAGTCTTACAAAGCTATACATACTTATCAATACTTTATAAATTCGTTAATTTGACTGATAATCTTTAAAAAATAGATTCTATCAACTTCCTCATTTACGGACTACTTTGAGTTCTATTTCGCTCGAGGGACTATGCTAGTCACTCAATGGGATATCCTTCCGCCTGGTGGCAGGATGAGTCAAGATATTAATATCAGAGTAATTCCGTGCCACGGGTGTGATGCGCGTGCCCCCACCCCCTATAAATACCTGGGCGCGTAGCATCACTTCCTCTTTTCTTCCCTCGGCTACGCAGGTGAGCCCATTTTGGGCGAAGCTTGCTCCTCCCAGGAGTGCTCTTCAGTGTTTTGCCATTTGTCAAAATTTTACAGGTCGACACCGCGCTACGAAGTAGGGTGAACTGGTTAGGCCAACCTTTTCATGGCACGAGGCTTAGTTGTCTTGTCTGTGTCTGTCCGCCAGTTAGCCTCCTGGCTAATTGCATTACCTGTTGCTTGTTAGCTTCAGCTGGACGATAGCCTCTTCTCTCTGGAGTTTGAGACTGGGTACCGCACCTACCCAGGCTAGGGGAGACTCTGTGCGCTATCTAGCTCTAGCTAAACACTGTTGCTCTCCAGAAGGAGGACGGGTGATTGCCGAGTTGCACCTTAACATCCAGGCTTCGCATCCTAGCTAGCATACTCTCTTACTGACTCAAGCTGCAGCTGTTGCCGGAGCGAGATTCAGAGCACGCGCGCCTCACTAATCTCGCAAGAGTTGGCCAGTCTGTTCTCAGGACCACTCCTCACACATAGTCTGTTACTGTGTCAGTTGAGTTAGGCTCCTCACATCCATACCTTTTGGGGATTGTGAATGGAATTTTTCGAATATATTCTGATATCCATAGAATATATTATTACTTAATTCACATATTGCCCTGAGAACAGAACTATTTTATACTTACTCCTGATATAGTATTAAAGGGGTGTTATACATATTATCTGGTCTATAAGACAAATCTGTATATCTGCTTCTGTCTAGACAGGGAGAAGATTATCCATGCCATACTACTGCAATAAATGCAATGCTGGCTTGGCTTCGGCTGATTCTCATTCCACCTGTATGATGTGCCTAGGCTTAGAGCATGCCATTCAGGCTGTGGATTCCCCCTTCAGTTGCATGTATTGTGCTACTCTCTGCCCACGCCTATGTGAAGCACAATTAGCTATGTTGAAGGAAACAAATGCTATAGGCTCCGGGAGCAGCCTCAAGCGTAAACAACCCTCTTCAGCGGCCATGGTCCTACCAGACAAGGAGATCATTGGTAGGTCTCCCTGCTGTCCTCCGGGACCTCATCGGGCTGCTGACAACCACTTAAAGGACACCTTCCTGACCTTGGCCATAGTGGATCGCCACATGAATACGACCACTCTGCTGCAGGCATACCTGCACCGTCTGATAGCTCACCTGTCCACTGACGGTGACCCTGAGCTAATGGCTGAAATCAGGTGTCCACACTCCTCTCCCTCTTAAACGCTGAGATGTCACGTGCTAATGGCAAAGCTTTGTCTACGGTCATCTCGTCACGCAGATAACTTTGGCTCTCACAGACAAAAATGTTGGCCTCTGTGTAGAAACCCTTTATGGAGCTCCCTATCTCCCCAGGCCAAGTTTTTAGTCCTGGTGTGAACGCCATTTTGGACCAAACGGTGAAGCTGCGGAAAGACAGAGACCTTGCAATCTTTCATGGGTCCCCCTGCCCCATGTTACTATACCCGGAGACCATTGCAGTCCCCCTGGGTGCTGGATACAGTACTACAGGGGTACAAACTCCAGTTCCGATGCTGGCCACCACCGTTCAGAGGAGTTTGGTCAGCTACAACAGCCCTGAAAAGAGAAGCTCTCCAACTGGAGATTGCCTCTCTGCTGGAGAAGAATGCAATCAGACAACTCAAACCATCACACAGTGGGTTCTATGGAGTATATTTCCTAGTCCCCAAGAGGGATAGTGGCTTTCGCCCCATCCTGGACTTGAGGCCTCTCAACCGGTGCTTAAAAACCCTCCCTTTCAAGACGCTATCTCCGTCCCGCATCTTACAAGCTATCAGCCCAGGCCAATGGTTCACCACTGTCAACCTAAAAGATGCCTACTTCCCTCCCAACAGTATCCTGTGGTTGGGCCGGGTACTGCCTCGAACACCTATGGTGAGGTGTTGCTCTAGGCTGTGCCCTACAGGAACCGACTTACTCTGGTATTGGCATCCCATTGAGTGACTAGAATAATCCCTCAAGCAAAATAGAATGAAGGTTACTCACGTAACCACGGTTCTATGAGCTAGGGACTATGCTAGTCCAGATGTTGGTTCCCTTGTAGCCTCTGGAAGAGTCTCGAGGAAGTGATGCTACGTGCCCAGGTATTTATAGGGGGTGGGGGCACGGAATTACTCTGATATTAATATCTTGACTCATCCTGCCGCCAGGCGGAAGGATATCCCATTGAGTGACTAGCATAGTCCCTAGCTCATAGAACCGTGGTTACGTGAGTAACCTTCATTCGTTCTGCTTGTGCTCTCTTCCCGTGAGACCTGGTGTGGTTTTGTAAACAAAACTCCCTGGAGGCTTCCAGCTGTTGCGGACTCTAGTAGCTAAAGTAGCTAGCTTGCTTGCTTATTGGCAAATCATCATAATAACATTTAATAAATCATGTCGGACTTTGAGGTAGAAAAATACTGAGGAAGAACTTGTGCAGTTGGATACTGAGCGAGCACGGAGGGAGGCTCAATCAACCCATGGCAACTGACGATGAGTATTTGTGCTATGCAGAGTGGGAGTTGTTACTGCCATCGATGGTGGGTTTGATATCTACAGCGAAGAAAGCAGCGCACCCAGAGACTGTGTGACAAACACTGAGGACTTTTCCGCGGTCATCAATTCTGGAGTTATAGAGACATTCTTCCATTTCTAACAAATAAACTGGAAGAAGCAGCCCATACATGCTGGACCGAATGGACAGCTACCTATCGAGTAAGTGACATTATTCTTGCTTGTCCCAGCAGTTACAAAATCTAAAGATCATCTATTGATAACTTTTAGATTATTTGTATCTAGCTACACACGAATATCAACTTATTTGTTCTTAGTCAATACAGGCTGGTTGCATATCGACTGGTGTTGAAATGAGCACTCAAGGGAAAGGGACTGGGATGAGAGAACAGAAGAGCCTTCGTGTGTTGTTTCTGCCATTCACCGCAAATATCCCTCGCTGACAGGAGTCTACATGGGATTCAAGGAGGCAGAGGATGTAATGAGCCTGTTGTAATTACACGCCGATGATTCAGCTTCAGAGCCAGACATTGCCTAACCAATTTTGTCAAATCACTCTAATAAATGCTGTTTGAACCAATACAACCTATTTGGTTACAATTCTGTCAAATCACTGTAATAAATGCCATTTGAACCAGTACCATCTATTTTGTTACTATCTACTATAAGTGATTCATTACAGTATGCCACATGAGATGGTGTCGTGTATGAAATATAGCAGTCAGATCAATGTATCAGTAACATTTGAATACTAAAGGTAAATTGGTAAAAGCCAACAAAACATAGTGTAGACCTATGTAATGACATGATACTCGATAAACCGGCTAAGACAATTATATATTTTTTACAACACAATACAGATCACTGCACATAATGTAAATACACAGTATAGACAAAGCATTCACACAATTCACATCAATAAAATGTCAAATACACAATAAAATAGACAGTACAAAGTAGGTATGGTGGTGCTGTTATGTACAGTAGTAGCCTTCAGTGAATGGATTCTTAAAACATGCTACAGATGCAGAGTAATAATGACCAGAGGCTAACAAATGATGTTACATTAGAGTGTGTTTGTATTAGGTAGTAGTGCAAGGAGGACTATGTCCATGGATACCGGGGGAGTTGGGGGTGTCAGAATAGCCCCCAAATGTCTTTGAATCTTGATATAATATAATAATATAATATAATATAATATAATATAATATAATAATATAATAATATAGTAATATAATATCTTGATGTGTGTGCTGCATTGATCTTGATGTGTGTGCTGCAATTGTCTATCAGTGTATCAGTGTTTTGTTACTTGTCGTGTTTTATGTTTTTTTGTGGACCCCAGGAAGAATAGCTGCTGCTTCGGCAAAAGCTAATGGGGATCCGAATAAACCAATAAACCAATAATGACCTCCTCCTTGCTGGGTTTTGGGATGGGGCAGCCACGTGACGGCCTCGTCCACAGGATTTGGCCTCCCAGTATTTGTCCATGCGTCTCCGCAGGACGCGCTCCATCAGGTCATTCCTGAATCTTTGAGTGGGGGGCTGATATATTGGCCGTGCAATCCACTATTTTGATTGTTTTGGGTAGACAACGTTGAAACTTGGAGTGCATGAAATTAGGAAAGAAAAGATGATAAACTGAATACAGTCTAAACACAAGGACCTTGCCATAAATGTAGAAATAACATATGGGACACTTCTTGGTTTGCTACATTGCACTCAGGTGATTAGTGTAGTGGATATATTCAGGCCCCACACTATCAATCAATCAAATGTATTTATTAAGCCCTTTTTACATCAGCAGATGTCACAAAATGCAATACTCCTTTTGCAACACACTTGTCTGCGCATTCCCTCACGCCACCTCTCCCCAGGACCTTATTAGAGCCGGCCGTGACGTCACCTGGCTTTTTCAAGATTCAAAAAGGATGCCTCTGAGCACACTTGAAAGGGAGTACCATCCCCCAAAGAAACCCCCCACTTTCCCCAATCAACCAAACTATCCTGGAGGGGCAATTAGGCTACCTGTCCTTTTGTTAGAATAGATCTGTCTGGACAGGCCAATGATTGCATTACCATCCCAATATGACAAAACAAGTGCTAAAGTGTAAACCTGAACATTGATGGCATATTTTGTAGTCTTACCAGTACCAGATCAATGTGCAGAGGTACGAGGTATTTGAGGTAGATATGTACATGAAGGCAGGGTAAAGTGACTAGGCATCAGGATAGATAGTAATAGGAGTTAAATAAAGAACAGAGCAGCAGCAATGATGAGTGTAAAAGTGTGTGTGTGTGTGAGTGTGCGTGCGTGCGTGTGTGTGTAATATGTATGTATATGGTGTATGTTAATGTTAATGGGTTTTGTGTGGGAGTGTCAATGTAGTGTGTGTGAGTGTGTATATGGTGTGTACAGTACATATAGTCTAGTGAGTGTGTATATGGTATGTACAGTATATATATGTGGCGGAGTCTAGGGATATGGCTTTTGCTGTTCTGTTCAGTGACTTTCCAAGACTACTACGAGCCAGGTGACGTCACGCCAGGCTCTAAAAAGGTCCTGGGGAGAGGTGGCGCTAGGGAATGTGCAGACAAGTGTGTTGCAAAAGGAGGAGAGATAGAGAAAACGATAATGAGTAGAGAAGAGCCGAATTCAGAAAGTAACTGACGTCGGAGTATCGTTGGAGAAAGAGGACGTGCTAGTTCTGGAAGAGGATTGTTCCATACCGAGTATTGTTGGAGAAAGAGGATGTGCTAGTTCTGGAAGAGGCTTGTTCCATACCGAGTATCGTTGGAGAAAGAGGACGTGCTAGTTCTGGAAGAGGATTGTTCCATACCGAGTATTGTTGGAGAAAGAGGACGTGCTAGTTCTGGAAGAGGATTGTTCCATACCGAGTATTGTTGGAGAAAGAGGACGTGCTAGTTCTGGAAGAGGATTGTTCCATACCGAGTATTGTTGTAGAAAGAGGACGTGCTAGTTCTGGAAGAGGTTTGTTCCATACCACTGAATGACTGTCATTTTCGCCTTCAGGATTAACGTGAGTTCAATCAATGGAGCTAGCTACCAGCCAGAGTGATGCTAGCTAGCTAGCTACCCACCGGAGTGATGGACATCAAAGAATTGTTACCGACACCAGAGGAGAGCCTTGAGTTGAAGTGATTTAGTTACAAAAGATTCCTTTCTGTCCTGAAAGAAGAGGACATCTTAAGTTGTGGACTTTTCAGTTGTTTGACATTACATAGTAGTGCAAGGATAAGAAGGGACACTGTTAATAATGAACATTTAGTCCTAATTAGCCATTCAAAGGAGAATAATATTACCGTGACAACGTTGCCGACTACTTCTATTATTTTAGTCCCTGCCAGCCCTCATACAGACTCCATGAACGCAGTGACTGGTGTCTTCCTTTATTTTTGTTTGTTTGTTATTGGGATATCTGATATAAATGCTGTAAGACTGCTAGGTTGTATGTTTTCATTGATTGTATTCAAGCTAGGCTGCACGTGCATGTGAGGTAGGTTATAGTAGGCTATTCTGTGAACTGTGAAATTGTGTCTGTTGTGTTGTTGTCTAAAACTGACAATATATTTTCATTATTTTAAAGCAGAACTGTCTTTTCATTACTACTGCCTTGGGGTAGGGGGCCTAACCTGTCTTAGGTATTTGGGATGTATTGCATGTGGATGCTCCATGCTATTAACCACATATTCTGAGGGGCTGCATACAGTGAATTATTTGTAACTTTTCACCCTATACTATTAGGGAAGGTGCCACTACTACTAAGTAATGTGGTGAGGTTAAATGTGTTGGGCAACAGAGACACAGCTGTTTGTTGCTCAACCTCCCAAGTCTGATCTGAGAAAAACCCTACAAAAACAGGTATTTCCTACCTGTTACATTTGGCGTCACGAACGATCAATCTAACAGTTTTTCCTTGTTGAAAGCTACCTGACTTCAGTGGGGCCACAGGGGAGCAGACTGTTGAGGAATGGATCCCTCTAGTAAAGTCGACCATCCGGGTCTCCCGTGTGCCGGTGAGTGATCGGACTGAGCTAATCAAACAGCACCTGAAGGTAGAGGCCAGTGCAACAATGAAGAGGACGATGTTGCCAGCATTTTTACACTGCTTCTGGATACGTATGGGGATAAGGTTCCTCTGGGGCCCTTATTTAAGGAGTTCTATGGGAAGACACAAGAAGCTGGCGAAACCATTCGGGCCTATGCACATGACCTGCAAACAAAGTTAGACAGAGTGAGGAAAAAAGATCCCAAACGTGTTGCAGACCCTGAAGAAATACTCAAAGAACAGCTGGTCTTGGGATTCCGGGATGATGCATTGCGCCGGGAGATGAAGAAGAAAGTCCTGAGCGAGAAGAAAATGTCCTTCATCGATGGGATGAATGCTGCCATCACTTGGTCAGAGGAGGAGGAGAACCACGCTCTAACCCCAGCCAAGAACAGCAACAAAATGCGAGGCACGGTGAGTGCAGCTGTGGCGGCAGCACCGGTAATGCAGTCATCTTCTATAACCTTAGAGAGCCTCCAAGAAGCAATTCAGAAGATAGCTGCTCATCAGAAAGAACTGGTTCAGGAAGTTCGCCAGGCCAAGAGAGGCCGAACTCCTCAAGATGATCAGGTCCCACGCAGGAGAAATACCAGACCTCCACTGAAAGACAACGATGGTAGATATATCTCCTACACGTGTGGACAGCCGGGACACACTAGCCAATATTGTACATGGGGGGAGGGGTTACTGGGAGGACCATGCCCATGTTGGGCCAACTAACAGATGCTGATGATCAGGATGAGAGAAGCCCATCAACCATCAGTAGTCAGTCCGCTGATTACAACTCTTTGAAAGAAATCCAGTCTAGTCAGACCTCTAAAGCTTTTGGTAACTGTCTGATAGTTGAAGTGGTAATCGCTGGAGTCAAGATGAGGTGTTTAATTGATACTCGGTCAGAGGTCACCACTATCACTGAGACACACTTTAAGAAACACTTTGGGGATGGTGATCCAGAACCTTTGTGTGTAAAGTGCATTTATTTTTAATAAAAAAGTAAAATAAAACAACAACAAAAAAGTGTTGAGAAAAAAAGAGCAGAAGTAAAATTAAATAACAGTAGGGAGGCTATATATACAGGGGGGTACCGGTGCAGAGTCAATGTGCGGGGGCACCGGCTAGTTGAGGTAGTTTAAGTAATATGTACATGTGGGTAGAGTTAAAGTGACTATGCATAAATAATTAACAGAGTAGCAGCAGCGTAAAAAGATGGGGTGGGGGTGGGGGGGCAGTGCAAATAGTCCGGGTAGCCATGATTAGCTGTTCAGGAGACTTATGGCTTGGGGGTAGAAGCTGTTGAGAAGTCTTTTGGACCTAGACTTGGCACTCCGGTACCGCTTGCCGTGCGGTAGCAGAGAGAACAGTCTATGACTAGGGTGGCTGGAGTCTTTGACTATTTTGAGGGCCTTCCTCTGACACCGCCTGGTATAGAGGTCCTGGATGGCAGGAAGCTTGGCCCCAGTGATGTACTGGGCCATACGCACTACACTCTGTAGTGCCTTGCGGACGGAGGCCAAGCAGTTGCCACACCAGGCGGTGATGCAACCAGTCAGGATGCTCTCGATGGTGCAGCTGTATAATTTTTTGAGGATCTGAGGACCCATGCCAAATCTTTTCAGTCTCCTAAGGGGTAATAGGCTTTGTCGTGCCCTCTTCACGACTGTCTTGGTGTGTTTGGACCATGATAGGTCCTCTGTAGCTCAGCTGGTACAGCACGGCGCTTGTAACGCCAAGGTAGTTGGTTCGATCCCCGGGACCACCCATACACAAAAAAAAATTATGCACGCATGACTGTAAGTCACTTTGGATAAAAGCATCTGCTAAATGGCATATTATATTATTATTATAGTTCGTTGGTGATGTCATTTATGCAAGTTATCTTAGTGTCCTTGGGCACGGGGACTATGGTGGTCTGCTTGAAACATGTTGGTATTACAGACTCAGTCAGGGACATGTTGAAAATGCCAGTGAAGACACTTGCCAGTTGGTCAGCACATGCTCAGAGTACACGTCCTGGTAATCCGTCTGGCCCAGCGGCCTTGTGAATGTTGACCTGCTTAAAAGTCTTACTCACATCGGCTACGGAGAGTGTGATCACATAGTCATCCAGAACAGCTGGTGCTCTCATGCATGCTTCAGTGTTGCTTGCCTTGAAGCGAGCATAAAAGTGGTTTAGCTCGTCTGGAATTATTGTGTCACTGGGCAGCTCGCGGCTGTGCTTCCCTTTGTAGTCTGTAATAGTTTTCAAGCCCTGCCACATCCGACGAGCGTCAGAGCCGGTGTAGTATGATTCAATCTTAGTCCTGTATTGACTCTTTGCCTGTTTGATGGTTCGTCGGAGGGCATAGCATTTCTTATAAGCGTCCGGGTTAGAGTCCCGCTCCTTGAAAGTGGCAGTTCTACCCTTTAGCTCAGTTCGGATGTTTCCTGTAATCCGTGGCTTCTGGTTGGGATATGTACGTACGGTCACTGTGGGGACGACATCATCGATGCACTTATTGATGAAGCCAGTGACTGATGTGGTGTACTCCTCAATGCTATCTGAAGAATGCCGGAACATGTTCCAGTCTGTGCTAGCAAAACAGTCCTGTAGCTTAGCATCTGCGTCATCTGACCACTTTTTTATTAACTGAGTTACTGGTGCGTCCTGCTTTAGTTTTTGCTCGTCTTTTTAAATTAAAGACGAGCAAATGCTTTCTGTTCAAGGCCGAAGTCAAATTCTTGGGGCATGTCATCTCCAAGGAAGGAGTCCAGGTGGATAGGGTGAAAGTTTCCGAGGTCTGGGAGCGGTACTTAGCCAGAAGTAGAGTGGTGTTGAACGGGTGATCACCTATGCAAGTCTGGGACTGAGGAAGTCTGAAAGGAATGATCACAATTACAGTGCTTTTAAGCTCCAGCTGCTTACCCTTAAATGGGCTGTTACTGAAAAATCCAGAGATGATTTGCTCCACAGCAAGTTCACTGTCATTACATACTACAATCCGCTGAGATACTTGGACTCCGCAAATCTTGGTGCAGTGGAGCAGAGATGGGTTGCCCAGTTGGCAGAGTATCAGTTCGAAGTACTGTATAAGCCTGGCAAGCAAAACACCAACGCAGATGTGTTGTCTAGGATTCCAGAGGACACAGAACCAGAACAAGCAGACACCAGCCCAGACGTCCTGTTGACAAACGAAGGGGAAGTACGAGCATGCTTCTGGCCACATCCGGAGACCAATCAGGAAGAAAGTCCCCAGACATCAGTGCCACAGTCAGCCATAAGGGGAAGAGTAATTGGGTATGATTTTGAGGAAAACCAGGAAATGCAACAAGGTGATCCCACAGTAAGTCCGGTCTACACAGCAGTCAAGACTAAAGTGAGACCAGCGAGAGACCAGCTTAGGATCATGAAATATCCTGCCAGGAAACTTCTAGGTGGATGGAAAAGTCTTCGTTTGCACCAAGGGGTTCTCTTCAGAAGGCTCCTAGATGCTAGAGATGGAGAGGAAATGTGGCAGTTGATAGTGCCAGAACCACTGCAGTTTCAGGCGTATGAAGCGAAGCACGAGCATGGAGGTCACTTTGGAGAAAGGAACACCATTTCGGTGATGCGTAAGAGTTGTTTTGAGGCCAACGTGATCAAAGAACTATGCAATCTCTATGGTATCGGTAAAAGTCGCACTAGCCCCTACCACCCCCAGAGAAATGGTCAGTGTGAAAGGTTCAATCGTACAATGCATGACATGTTGAGAGCACTGCCCCAGGACAAGAAGCGGAAGTGGAAGGATCACTTGCCGGAGTTGGTGATGGCGTACAATAATCAGTCCCACTCATCTACTGGATACCCTCCATTCTACCTCATGTTCGAGACTGATGCTTGCCTACCCTTTGATGTGCTTGGAGGTGAAGAACCCAGGGAAGCCATAGTTGACAAGCTGGATGACTGGGTACGGGAGCACCACAAAAGGATGAGCACGGCCACAGACATTGCTCGTGCCACAGCCGAAGAATCTTCAAGGAGGAGGAAAATAACTTACGATAGAAGGACCTCAGGGGCCCTGATCCGGCCAGGGGACCATGTGCTGATTCGCAATCATAAATACAGAGGCAGAAACAAGATCCAGTATAAGTGGGAATCGATGCCCTACATTGTGGTGAAGAGGAACAGTGCAGAGCTGCCAGTATTCACTGTTCGACCAGAGGGAGGAGGAAACCCCAAGGTGGTCCACAGCGAGCAAATCAAACCCTGCACTTTCAACATCCCAGCAAGGAGACTGATACAGAGGCAAAGACCCCAGATGGGCACAGTGTGCACAGAGGAAAATGAGGTTGACCCTATCGATTCCATTTGGATTTTGCAGCCTGACGGTCATGTGGATGTGCCAACAGGGGTGCTGCAAACGGAAGTAGGCATAGAAGAGCCTGAGTTGATGTCAGGGGAAGAGGAGGCACCCCCTGAGGAGAAAGAAAGCATACACACTGAGACTGAGGAGAGGAGCTCTAGGGGTACATTGCCTGTGAGGTTCAGGGAAGGGTATGTCTGTTTCTGTCCTGAAAGAAGAAGACATCTAAAGTTGTTGTCTTTTCAGTTGTTTGACATTACATAGTAGTGCATGGATAAGAAGGGACACTGATAATAATGAACATTTAGGCCTAATTAGCCATTCTAAGGAGAACGATGCAGACTACTTCTATTATTTTAGTCCCTGCCAGCCCTCATACAGACTCCATGAAGACAGTAACGGGTGTCTTTCTTTATTTTTGTTTGTTTGTTTGTTATTGTTATATCTGATATAAATGCTCTAAGACTGCTAGGTTGTATTCAAGCTAGGCTACACGTGCACGTGAGGTAGGTTACAGTAGGCTATTCTGTGAACTGTGAAATTGTGCCTGTTGTGTTGTTGCCTAAAACTGACAATATATTTTCATTATTTTAAACCAGAACTTTCTTTTCATTACTACTGCTTTGGGGTAGGGGGCCTAACCTGTCTTAGGTATTTGGGATGTATTGCAGGTGGATGCTCCATGCTATTAACCACATAATCTGAGGGGCTGCATACAGTGAGTTATTTCTAACTTTTCACCCTATACTATTAGGGAAGGTGCCACTACTACTAAGTAATGTGGTGAGGTTAAATGTGTTGGGCAACAGAGACACAGCTCTGTTTGTTGCTCAACCTCCCAAAGCTGGTCTGAGAAATACCCTACAAAAACAGGTCTTTCCTACCTGTTACATATAGTCTAGTGAGTGTGTATATGGTGTGTACAGTATACAGTGGGGGAAAAAAGTATTTAGTCAGCCACCAATTGTGCAAGTTCTCCCACTTAAAAAGATGAGAGAGGCCTGTAATTTTCATCATAGGTACACGTCAACTATGACAGACAAAATGAGAAAAGAAAATCCAGAAAATCACATTGTAGGATTTTTAATGAATTTATTTGCAAATTATGGTGGAAAATAATTATTTGGTCAATAACAAAAGTTTCTCAATACTTTGTTATATACCCTTTGTTGGCAATGACACAGGTCAAATGTTTTCTGTAAGTCTTCACAAGGTTTTCACACACTGTTGCTGGTATTTTGGCCCATGCCTCCATGCAGATCTCCTCTAGAGCAGTGATGTTTTGGGGCTGTCGCTGGGCAACACGGACTTTCAACTCCCTCCAAAGATTTTCTATGGGGTTGAGATCTGGAGACTGGCTAGGCCACTGCAGGACCTTGAAATGCTTCTTACGAAGCCACTCCTTCGTTGCCCGGGCGGTGTGTTTGGGATCATTGTCATGCTGAAAGACGCAGCCACGTTTCATCTTCAATGCCCTTTCTGATGGAAGGAGGTTTTCACTCAAAATCTCACGATACATGGCCCCATTCATTCTTTCCTTTACACGGATCAGTCGTCCTGGTCGCTTTGCAGAAAAACAGCCCCAAAGCATGATGTTTCCACCCCCATGCTTCACAGTAGGTATGGTGTTCTTTGGATGCAACTCAGCATTCTTTGTCCTCCAAACACGACTAGTTGAGTTTTTACCAAAAGTTATATTTTGGTTTCATCTGACCATATGACATTCTCCCAATCCTCTTCTGGATCATCCAAATGCACTCTAGCAAACTTCAGACGGGCCTGGACATGTACTGGCTTAAGCAGGGGGACACGTCTGGCACTGCAGGATTTGAGTCCCTGGTGGCGTAGTGTGTTACTGATGGTAGGCTTTGTTACTTTGGTCCCAGCTCTCTGCAGGTCATTCACTAGGTCCCCCCGTGTGGTTCTGGGATTTTTGCTCACCGTTCTTGTGATCATTTTGACCCCACGGGGTGAGATCTTGCGTGGAGCCCCAGATCGAGGGAGATTATCAGTGGTCTTGTATGTCTTCCATTTCCTAATAATTGCTCCCACAGTTGATTTCTTCAAACCAAGCTGCTTACCTATTGCAGATTCAGTCTTCCCAGCCTGGTGCAGGTCTACAATTTTGTTTCTGGTGTCCTTTGACAGCTCTTTGGTCTTGGCCATAGTGGAGTTTGGAGTGTGACTGTTTGAGGTTGTGGACAGGTGTCTTTTATACTGATAACAAGTTCAACCAGGTGCCATTAATACAGGTAACGAGTGGACAGAGGAGCCTCTTAAATAAGAAGTCACAGGTCTGTGAGCCATAAATCTTGCTTGTTTGTAGGTGACCAAATACTTATTTTCCACCATAATTTGCAAATAAATTCATAAAAAATCCTACAATGTGATTTTCTGGATTTCTTTTTCTCATTTTGTCTGTCATAGTTGACGTGTACCTATGATGAAAATTACAGGCCTCTCTCATCTTTTTAAGTGGGAGAACTTGCACAATTGGTGGCTGACTAAATACTTTTTTCCCCCACTGTATATAGTCTAGTGAGTATGTAGGTTCATTGCAAGATAGAGTCAGTGCAGAAAGTTAGGGTAGCATTAATTTACTATATAGCAGTCTGGCTATTTAGCAGTCTTTCAGCTTGGAGGTAGAAGCTGTCTTGGAGCCTGTTGGTCCTAGTGCCAATGCTCTGGTACCGTTTGCTGGACGGTAGCAGTGTGAACAGTCTATTGCTTGGGTGGCTGGAGTCTTTGGCAATCTTTTGGGCCTTCCTCTGACACTGCCTGATATAGATGTCCTGGATGGCATGGAGCTCGGCCGCAGTGATGTACTGGGCTGTCCGCACACCACTCTGTAGCGCTTTGCGGCCAAGGGCTGTGGCCTCTTCACGACTGTGCGGGTTTGTGTGGACCATGTCAGGTCCTTAATGATGTGGGCGCCAATAAACCTGAAGCTCTCAACCCACTCCACAACAGCCCTCTTATAGTCCATGATCAGCTCCTTAGTCTTACTGATATTGAGTGAGAGGTTGTTATCCTGGCACCACACTGCTAAGTCTCTGACTTCCCTTTAGGCTGACTCATCGCCGTCGGTGATCAGGCCTACAATTGTTATGCCGTCCGCAAACTTGATGATGGTGTTGGAGTCGTGCGTGGCCACATTTTGTGGGAGAACAGGGAGTACAGGAGGGGACTAAGCACACACCCCTGAGGGTCCCCCGTGTTGAGGGTCAGCCTGGTGGAGGTGTTGTTGCCTACCCTCATCACCTGGGGCCGGCCCGTCAGGAAGTCCAGGATCCAGTTGCATGGGGAGGGGTTCAGTCCCAGGCTCCATAGCTTTGTGATGAGCTTGGAAGGGACTATGGTGTTGAACACTGAGCTGTAGTATATGAACAGCATTCTCACATAGTTATTTCCCCTCTTGTCCAGGTGGGAGAGGACAGTGTGAAGTGCAATTGAGATTGCGTAATCTGTCGATCTGTTGGGGCAGTATGCAAATTGGAGTGGGTCCAGGGTGTGTGGGATGATGGTGTTGATGTGTGTCATGACCAGCCTTTCAATGCACTTCATAATTACAGATGTGAGTGCTACAGGCCGATAGTCATTTAGGCAGATTACCTTGGAGCTCTTGAGAACAGGGACAATGGTGGTCAGCTTGAAACATTCTGGTTCTGAATGTGATGTTACTCCAGCATAAATGGAGTCCGTTCCTTGAGGACTGTCCACAGCAGACATGTCTCCTATCTCAACATGAGTGAGAAATAAAGGAAAAGGGAACAGGAAATGTTGGTATTCATTTGAAATAAACAAAGGAGAACACACTTGAAGAAGGCTATAATAGCTGTTCTGTTTTTGTGGTGTGCTGTCATCTATTACATGGCTAACACTATAATGTAAAGTTAATTTATTTGTTTCTCAAGCTTGTGGAAATGTTATAATTATACTGAACAAATATATGAACGCAACATGCAACAATTTAAATGATATTACTGAGTTACAGTTCATATAAGAAAATCAGTCAATTGAAATAAATAAATTAGGCTGTAATCTATGGCTTTCACATGAATGGGCAGGGGCGCAGCCATGGGTGGGTCTGGGAGGGCATAGGCCCACCCATTTGGGAGCCAGACCCACTCACTAGGGAGCCTGGCCCAGCCAATCAGAATGAGTTTTCCCGCACAAAAGGGCTTTATTACAGACAGAAATACTCCTCAATTTCATGAGCTGTCTGGGTGGCTGGTCTCAGACGATCCCGAAGGTGACGAAGCTGGATGTGGAGGTCCTGGGCTGGCGTCGTTACACGTGGTCTGCGGTTGTGAGGCCGGTTGGATGTACTGCCAAATTCTCTAAAACAATGTTGGAGGCAGCTTATGGTAGAGAAATGAACATTACATTCTCTGGCAACAGCTCTGGTGAACATTCGTGCAGTCAGCATGCCAATTGCACGCTCCCTCAAAACTTGAGACATCTGTGGTATTGTGTGTGACAAAACTGCACATTTTAGAGTGGCCTTTTAGTGTCCCCAGCACAAGGTGCACCTGTGTAATGATCATGCTGTTTAATCAGCTTCTTGATATGCCACACCTGTCAGGGGGATCGATTATCTTGGCAAAGAAGAAATCCTCACTAACAGGGATGTAAACAAATTTGTGCACAACATTTGAGAGAAATAAGCTTTCTGTGCATATGGGAACATTTTGCGATCTTTTATTTCAGCTCATGAAACATGGGACCAACACTTTACATGTTGCTTTTATATTTTTTTTCAGTATAGTTGGAAAGTAATTGAATCAAGTTGAATAAAGATGGAAATAATGACACCACACAATTTTCAATAATGAAAAAAGGACAGCACATAGTTTTGAGCTTTCTCAGTCATTTTGTTGTACTCTTTCTTTGGCTTTGAGAGGAGGGCATTCACACAGATGTAACAGATAACATGGACAGACTATCCACGGGAAAATTGACAGGCCTATCACATTTTATCATGGGAACAGCTGACTACTATTCAATCATTCAGATAATGTTAGATCATCACCACACTTACCCCCATTCCACTTTTTTCTGGTGTGCGTAGAATGCCTACTGATGGGACTGCTGTTTCACTCAGGAAACGTCTCATCTTATGGCTTGTCAGTTCCATCCTCTCATAATAGTCCCCCGATAAAATAAAAATGTGAGCAAACTATTCACTTTCTGAGGTCCTTGGTAGGAGTGTTATCTATATTCATGGAAACTAGCCATAGTTTATGAACGTTTATAGCCGACCACTTCCTTGGTTTGTTATTGCAAGTTTTCACAGCACACCCACAAATCATATTCGATATTTGACAAGTTGTCGTAGTCCGCCAATGTAACACATGTCGTACCACACTTAGCTACGTTGGCTAGCTAGCTGTCTTACTAAAGTAAGCTATTTAATTGCTTGAAAATACTTCCAGCAGTGCCAACAATCTTCACAGTCATGGCTGCAAGGTAAAAATATTGCTTTGGACAAGCAATAGCAGTCTGTTGATGTACTCAAAATCAAATCAAATGTTATTGGTCGCATATACATATTTAGCAGATGTTATTGCGGGTGTAGCAAAATGGTTGTGTTCTTAGCTCCAACAGTGCAGTAATATCTAACAATACACAACAATACACACAAATCTAAAAGTTAAAGAATGGAATTAAGAAATATATACATTTTAGGACAAGCAATGTCGGAGTCCGGAGTATATATATATATACACTGCTCAAAAAAATAAAGGGAACACTTAAACAACACAATGTAACTTCAAGTCAATCACACTTCTGTGAAATCAAACTGTCCACTTAGGAAGCAACACTGATTGACAATAAATTTCACATGCTGTTGTGCAAATGGAATAGACAACAGGTGGAAATTATAGGCAATTAGCAATACACCCCCAATAAATGACTGGTTTTGCAGGTGGTGACCACAGACCACTTCTCAGTTCCTATGCTTCCTGGCTGATGTTTTGGTCACTTTTGAATGCTGGCGGTGCTTTCACTCTAGTGGTAGCATGAGACGGAGTCTACAACCCACACAAGTGGCTCAGGTAGTGCAGCTCATCCAGGATGGCACATCAATGCGAGCTGTGGCAAGAAGGTTTGCTGTGTCTGTCAGCGTAGTGTCCAGAGCATGGAGGCGCTACCAGGAGACAGGCCAGTACATCAGGAGACGTGGAGGAGGCCGTAGGAGGGCAACAACCCAGCAGCAGGACTGCTACCTCCGTCTTTGTGCAAGGAGGAGCAGGAGGAGCACTGCCAGAGCCCTGCAAAATTACCTCCAACAGGCCACAAATGTGCATGTGTCTGCTCAAACGGTCAGAAACAGACTCCATGAGGGTGGTACGAGGGCCCGACATCCACAGGTGGGGGTTGTGCTTACAGCCCAACACCGTGCAGGACGTTTGGCATTTGCCAGAGAACACCAAGATTGGCAAATTCGCCACTGGCGCCCTGTGCTCTTCACAGATTAAAGCAGGTTCACACTGAGCACATGTGACAGACGTGACAGAGTCTGGAGACACCGTGGAGAACGTTCTGCTGCCTGCAACATCCTCCAGCATGACCGGTTTGGCGGTGGGTCAGTCATGGTGTGGGTGGCATTTCTTTGGGGGGCCGCACAGCCCTCCATGTGCTCGCCAGAGGTAGCCTGACTGCCATTAGGTACCGAGATGAGATCCTCAGACCCCTTGTGAGACTATATGCTGGTGCGGTTGGCCCTGGGTTCCTCCTAATGCAAGACAATGCTAGACCTCATGTGGCTGGAGTGTGTCAGCAGTTCCTGCAAGAGGAAGGCATTGATGCTATGGACTGGCCCGCACGTTCCCCAGACCTGAATCCAATTGAGCACATCTGGGACATCATGTCTCGCTCCATCCACCAACGCCACGTTGCACCACAGACTGTCCAGGAGTTGGCGGATGCTTTAGTCCAGGTCTGGGAGGAGATCCCTCAGGAGACCATCCGCCACCTCATCAGGAGCATGCCCAGGCGTTGTAGGGAGGTCATACAGGCACGTGGAGGCCACACACACTACTGAGCCTCATTTTGACTTGTTTTAAGGACATTACATCAAAGTTGGATCAGCCTGTAGTGTGGTTTTCCATTAAATTTTTTAGGGTGACTCCAAATTCAGACCTCCATGGGTTGATACATTTGATTTCCATTGATAATTTTTGTGTGATTTTGTTGTCAGCACATTCAACTATGTAAAGAAAAAAGTATTTAATAAGATTATTTCATTCATTCAGATGTTATTTTAGTGTTCCCTTAATTTTTTTGAGCAGTGTATATATATGTGTGTGTGATGGGATGTATATACATTATGGACAGTATGTGGATAGAATATGTAGTATATCTGAAGAATACGCAGGATAGAATAGTATACAGTGCATTCGGAATGTTTTCAGACCCCTTGACTTTTTCTGCATTTTTTTACGTTACAGTCTTTTTCTAAAATGGATTAAATTGTTTTTTTTCTTCTCATCAATCTACACACAATATGCCATAATGACAAAGCAAAAAAAAAAATTGCAGTTCCTCTCAAGCTCTGTCAGGTTGGATGGGGAGTATCGCTGCACAGCTATTTTCAGGTCTCTCCAGAGATGTTCGATCGGGTTCAAGTCTGGCCTCTGGATGGGCCACTCAAGGACATTCAGAGACTTGTCCAAAGAGACTTGGCTGTGTGCTTAGGGTCGTTGTCCTGTTGGAAGGTGAACGTTCGCCCCAGTCTGAGGTCCTGAGCGCTCTGGAGCAGGTTTTCATCAAGGATCTCTCTGTACTTCGCTCCGTTCATCTTTCCCTCCAACCTGACTAGTCTCCCAGTCCCTACCTCTGAAAAACATCCCCACAGGATGATGCTGCCACCACCATGCTTCACCGTAGGGATGGTGTCAGGTTTCCTCCAGATTTGACGCTTGGGATTCAGGCCAAAGAGTTCAATCTTGGTTTCATCAGACCAGAGAATCTTGTTTCTCATGGTCTGAGAGTCCTTTAGGTGCCTTTTGGCAAACTCCCAGCGGGCTGTCATGTGCCTTTTACTGAGGAGTGGCTTCCGTCTGGCCACTCTACCATAAAAGCCTAATTGGTGGAGTGCTGCAGAGGTGGTTGTCCTTCTGGAAGGTTCTTCCATCTCCACAGAGGAACTTTGGAGCTCTGTCAAAGGGACCATCGGGTTCTTGGTCACCTGCCTGACCAAGGCCCTTCTCCCCCGATTGCTCTAGGAAGAGTCTTGGTGGTTCCAAACTTCTTCCATTTAAGAATGATGAAGTCCACTGTGTTCTTAGGGTCCTTCAATGCTGCAGACATTTTTTTGTATCCTTCCCCAGATTTGTGCCTCAGCACAATCCTGTCTTGGAGCTCTACGGACAATTCCTTCGATCTCATGGCTTGGTTTTTGCTCTGACATGCACTGTCAACTGTGGGACCTTATATAGACAGGTGTGTGCCTTTCCAAATCATGTCCAATCAATTGAATTTACCACAGGTGGACTCCCATCAAGTTGTAGAAACATCTCAAGAATGATGAATGGAAACAAGATGAACCTGAGCTCAATTTCGAGTATCATAGCAAGGGGTCTGAATACTTAGGTAAATAAGGTATTTCTGTTTTTTACTTTTAATACAATTGCAAAAATGTCAAGAAACCTGTTTTCGCTTTGTCAGTGTGGGGTATTGTTTGTAGATTGATGAGGAAAAACATGTGTTTAATCCATTTTAGAATAAGGCTGTAATGTAACAAATTGTGGAAAAAGTCAAGGGGTCTGAATACTTTCCAAATGCACTGTATGTACAGCAATAGTTTAATAGGATGGCCATGACTAGAATACAGTATATACATATGAAATGGGTAAAACTCTGTGGGGTTTATCATTGATGTACTCTTCTCACACTTTGCTTACTTGATATCTAGCTAGCGTTTGCTAGCAAAGTCGTTCAAAACTGCCGCTGTCTCTGCTGGCTAGCTGTGTTGACACTCGCGAACAGCCTATCCTTGTGCCCACTGTCACAGAGGATTAATGCCATGCGTAGTTCTGAGAAAATAGTTCCATAAACAACTATAATCAAAATATAATAATATCATATATACTTGTAAAGAATACTTAGAGTACATTTTTTTACATTTTTTACATTTTAGTCATTTAGCAGACGCTCTTATCCAGAGCGACTTACATGAGCAATTAGGGTTAAGTGCCTTGCTCAAGGGCACATCGACAGATTCTTCACCTAGTCGGCTCTGGGGATTAGAACCAGCGACCTTTCGGTTACTGGCACAACACTCTTAACCACTAAGCTACCTGCCGCCCAGACTTTGAGTGGTTAGGTCTATTTCACTGCTTTTGAGAGGAGCTGGTTAGTAGATACCAATAGACTTCCAGCAATTGCGCAAAGCTAACAATATGCTACCTTCAACATCCTTTAAACTGCACGCAGAGACATAAAAATGGTATCCATGAGTTCGTTTGACTCTGGGTGAGTAGGACATTATCCAAAAGTATCCCTTTAAGGTCAGCCTTGGCCATCGGGAACTATGCTTCATTGGCTCACAGATTCCTGTCATAGCTGACCACCATTACTTCTGTTTCAATAAAGGTGTTTGTTCGTGGAATATCTCTTTGGTTAGTTTCAAAAATCAAAAGGGTTTTGTTACTGAAGTAAATGCTACGATTTATAGCAATAATTAATGTAAATAATTGCAATAATATGTGTATTGTCTGTGTGGAAGACAAAAAATTGTATCGTAGTGGGCTTTGGTTTATTTAGGCCTGAGCTGGAATTCCACAGGTGGGTTGTGTCTAATACTGTGAACAATGCCTGCTACAATATTACAGGCCTGCAAACAGATGTCCCCACAAACAGGGAGTGCAGAACAAGAAAGGAGTCAACTGGCGCCTGCAGGGCACCAAACCCGTCTAAAACCTAGTATATCTGATTTTCTCCTAATGTTAATTTCCGTGCCAATGTGAAATGTCAAGAACAACCGTTTACTGCTGCAATACACAAATTAAACCTTTATCAAGAAAGTGGCATAGATTAAAACCACTTGTGATTTGTGGTGTCTGAGACCTTAAGTGGCAGAATCAGTCAGTTCCTTTGTTTGGTGATCAAACAGTCTAAATACTGTATCTACATCAGTCTAGCTCCAATATGTCTGCTGTATTATTTCCTGCAGCTGCACGACATCCTAATGATAATTGGGCCGGGGTAAACCGGTGAGATAGGTTGACCTCTGCATTTTGTTGACTTAAGATGGGAAAAGCATTGCCTTGTTTATTTGCTCCTGTACTGCATAACAACTGAAGGAATATATTCTGCACAGCAGCCTAGTGTAATCAAAGAGTATTCTGTTTGGCATGCCTCAGTGGCTGTGTAGTCCTCTGGGCAGGGGCAGACTACACTGTAGCTGAGACCAACTGGAAAACTGTCCTGTGAGATGCTTCCAGCTGTGAAATAGTCATTTTGCAGACGTGACATTACATATCAAATTATAGTCAGAAGATCAAAAGATACTGTCCATCACCAAGAGAGTTTACAATCATATCTTATCACCAAAGTGTGACTTTCCACAGTAGTAGGGAAGAGTGGGGTAAGTTAAGCCTAAGGGGTAAGTTGAGCCACCCTTGTTTCCATGAACCCGTACACAAAATTAACAATTTTAAGAAATATAGGAAGAGGTCATCATTTCATGGAGTCTTTGAAGGAAGAAACCACATGAAAAAAAGGGATAAGCAAGTATAATGATTTTTTTGTGTTAGAGGTTTCATGATGCTTGTATCTAAACTGAAGTAGATAACTTTAAGATTGTTCTATACATTTGTTGGGGTCTCTATACGCTTCGATATGAGGTGCTAAACCTCTGTAGCTGTGTGGGCTAATATAGTCAAAATGTTTGAAATGGGGTAAGTTGAGCCAATGGTTGAGCCAATGGCAATTTGAGCAAATTGAAATGTTTTCTTCCCAGGCATAATGCAAGGCAGGTAACAACAGGGCCTGGCCTATGTTAAAAGTGTTTTAAAAAGTACAAATTGTGTGTTAGATGTTAAGCCTGTGTTAAAAGATGCTTAAAATTATTAAAAGACAAAAATGTGTTACCTGGGGTAAGTTGTGCTAAGAGACCACTTTTTTTGGACAAGCTATGTTTACAAAAATGTAATGTTTACATGAATTCTGATTATTTCCAGCGATACACAACATCCTGATATATATGTAGATATCTTTGTTAGAAAGAATACTATATTTCCCTTGACAGAGTGATGCTAAATGTAAAACATGTCTCAACTTACCCCACTCTCCCCTAACTTACATTGTGTTAACTGTTTCAGTTACTTGTCTGTTGTATACAGTAGAATGACCCCCTTTCCCCCTTTCCCTTCATTTGTCCAAATACAGAATAAACTGATGGAGGTGCAGTAATAGCTTCCCACCAGGAATAGTATAGCTTGTTCGTTTACTTAACAATTAAGTTTGTCTCCAGAATAGCAATACGTTACAAATATGTCTGAGCATGAGTGCTGGACACACTACACTCCTCCTCAGCTGGTTTTGATGCAGGGATGAGACCGTGCCAGGACAGCACTTGGACGGCTCTGAAAGGACTAAGAATTGAGGGCTCAGCCGGTCTGGTCTGGTGGAGTAGAGCTCTCTCTCTCTCTCTCTGTGGGTGGGAAAGCTGTGGTGTCCTCTGCCTGCCAGCAGGAACCCCATGGCAACCGTAGTAACCAGGGCCTACCCCATGGCCCGCGACACAGCGGTCCAGCGGCGCCTGCCGACTTGGCCCAAAACCCAATTTCTACCCCAGATGTATTCCTAAGATTTGGTAGAACAACAACATCAAAGTTGCACTTGATTGTTTTTGATTGTAGGATTATTTAATGCTGAAGTCTTTGTCTTGTATTTTTTCAGGAAAATATATTATCATTCAACCCCACATATTTAATTGAGGCAATTGGAGCCACTCTGAAAATGGGCTTTGGCTTTCATCTGTAATGGTATTGATTATGAGATAGAGCTGGTTCTGAACAGTCTAGTCTGATGAGTAGGAGGAGACCGCCACTGAAATCTCATGACTGTATTCATTAACTTTTCCTCTTCAAGTTTGGCTAGCTCCTTGCGACGCCAAATAAATTATATATTATCTTGGAAATCTGCAATATTTTGTACATTTTTTTTATTTTTGTTTGGTGTTGTTTAGCATTTAGTATTTTGCGTTGTCTCCATCTTGATGTTTGTGCTCGATTGGATCTTTTAAATGGAGGGCTTGACTGGAAAGTAAGTAAACAACGAATGCCTTTTCACAATGTCAGCATGCTTCCAGGCTAGCATTGACATTTAAAGAGCATCTTATCATGTTGATTTAAGCAATTAAACATGAAGTTGTTCTCTCCAAGCTCTGACTGACTGTATCGTCTTAATTAGTATCCACAGAGTCTTATCCTCAAAGCCTTTTTTCTAGCCTGATAAAGAACAGTCTTATCATAGTCATTACGTGGTTAACTGTCTGGCTATGTGAAAAAATGCTATGTTTAGATTTGGGAAACCTTTGGTGGAGTACAACCTAGCCTTTCATGTGTTTGGGAATAGGACTTGCTTAAGGAGTACTTTATTTTAAACAACACACTTTGTCCATAGTTCACTTGTACAGTACATCCTTATTAATGGCAAACAACACTGCTAGAAAATTGAGAGCTACCGAAATATCCTTGGCTAAGAGGACAATACAGTGTTTTGACCTTGAAAAAAAGAACTACAAAGTTGGTATCTTTATAATGTTGGAATAGTCTCATGCAGACTTGGAACTATTTCTCAAATCTCTCCACCAACTTCATCAAAGAACAGCATTTTGTTCTTCCCATCATACAATGTCCCTCCCTGTGGGCGGACTGCTTTGGTAGGCACACAATAGCCAGATGTTGCATATGCTTAATAACCAGTGTATGTGAAATGTTTGCCCCCAAGTCAACCACATCCAGATTCAGATCTTTTCGAATGTGACAAAGCATTGCGGGGAAAGATGGGTGACGATTTGGATGCTGCCCATGCCAGCAGGGAGCTGTTTGGACAAGGTTTATCACACTCATCGCCAGGTCATTTATAACAACCCATGGCTTCCAGTGCACCCCTATCTATCCCAAGAACTCTGCTTACAAATAAGACTGAAATACTGGTAGCTGGTTTTCTCACCTTCGCTAGCCCATATTGCGGGTTGTCTCTTGTAAAGATGCCCTGGCCGTGAATGTCTTGGCACAGCATTTCTTCTATTTTATTTACCTGCATAGTGATGCAAGGGCCAAGGAATTTATTCAGAAGTCACCATGAATCATCACGTAAAATAAAATAAACTTCTTTACCCGCCTGGCTTTAGTGGGAATCAGGACGGCTTCAAAGAATTCCGAAGTTTTGCAGTCCTTGCCCAACTTAATCATTTTGATCTATGGTAGTCAGTACATGACATGTTTAGTTAACATTGATTACATAGTATTGCACCACATAATTTATGTTGCATGATTCAAATAAATCCAGAAGCAATGAATGACAGAATGACTCATGACATCCCAGACAGACTGTATTACTTGCAGATGCATATCAGTGCCATATGCATGGTTCTTCTTCTAATTGAAGGACTAAACTATCTGCAGTAATGATATTGGAACTCACCTATATTACAGCGTAGTTACATATGATAGCAACTGTCAGTGCCGCCATTATAGTAGTCAGAAAAACCATGAGAGCCTGTTAAACTATTTAAACTTTCAGATTAAACTGTTCACGTTGTAAATAGTTGCTACTTCAAGAAATGTTATGATGGACACTGACAATCCTCCAAGGCAATGTAATTTAGTTATGAAATATAACAGTAGCTTTCCCTACATAATCATACAGAAAGCCTGGTAATTAACATGGTAACTTCAAGAGAAAACATTAGTTTTTTACATAGCAGTACAGTCTTAGAAGAAATGTTGATATCTAGAACCTAAAAGGGTTATTCGGCTGCCCCATAGGAGAACCATTTGAATAACCCTTTTTGGTTCCAGTTAGATCCCTTTTGAGTTCCATGTAGATCCCTTTACACAGAGGGTTCTACATGGAACCTAAAAGAGTTCTCCCTGGAACCAAAAGGGGTTCTACCTGGAACCAAAAAGGGTTCTCCTATGGGGACAGCCGAAGAACCCTTTTGGAACCCTTTTTCTAAGTGTAATTAAAGGTCCCAACTTAGGGAATTATACTCTGTTTGTGACCCCTATTACCAGCCTGTTCAACCTCTCTTTCGTATCATCTGAGATCCCCAGAGATTGGAAAGCTGCCGCGGTCATCTCCCTCTTCAAATGGGGTGACACTCTAGATCCAAACTGTTACAGACCTATATCCATCCTGCCCTGCCTTTCTAAAGTATTTGAAAGCCAAGTTAACAAACAGATCACCAACCATTTCGAATCGCACCGTACCTTCTCCGCTATGCAATCTGGTTTCCGAGCTGGTCATGGGTGCACCTCAGCCACACTCAAGGTCCTAAACGATATTATAACCAAGATCGATAAAAGACAGTACTGTACAGCCGTCTTCATCGACCTGGCCAAGGCTTTCGACTCCGTCAATCACCGCATTCTTATTGGCAGACTAAATAGCCTTAGTTTCTCAAATGACTGCCTCGCCTGGTTCACCAACTACTTCTCAGATAGAGTTCAATGTGTCAAATCGGAGGGCCTGTTGTCTGGACCTCTGGCAGTCTCTATGGGGGTGCCACAGGGTTAAATTCTTAGGCAGACTCTATTTTCTGTGTATATCAATGATGTCGCTCTTGCTGCTGGTGACTCTCAGATCCACCTCTACGCAGACAACACCACTTTGTATACATCTGGCCCTTTAAACAAGCTTCAATGCCATACAGCACTCCTTCCGTAGCCTTCAACTGCTGTTAAACGCTAGTAAAACTAAATGCATGCTCTTCAATCGAACGCTGCTTGCACCCGCCTGCTCGACTAGAATCACTACTCTCGGCGGGTCTGACTTAGAATATGTGGACAACTACAAATACCTAGGTGTCTGGTTAGACCGTAAACTCTCCTTCCAGACTCACATTAAGCATCTCCAATCCAAAGATAAATCTAGAATTGGCTTCCTATTTCGCAACAAAGCCTCCTTCACTCATGCTGCCAAACATGCCCTTGTAAAACTGACTATCCTACCGATCCTTGACTTCGGCGATGTCATTTACAAAATAGCCTCCAACACTCTACTCAGCAAATTGGATGTAGTCTATCACAGTGCCATCCATTTTGTCACCAAAGCCCCATATACTACCCACCATTGTGACCTGTACGCTCTCGTTGCCTGGCCCTCACTACATATTCGTCGCCAAACCCACTGGCTCCAGGTCATCTATAAATCACTGCTAGGCAAATCCCTGCCTTATCTTAGCTCATTGGTCACCATAGCAACACCCACCCGTAGGATGCGCTCCAGCAGGTATATCTCACTGGTCATCCCCAAAGCCAACACCTCCTTTGGCCGCCATTCCTTCCAGTTCTCTGATGCCAATGACTGGAACAAACAGCAAAAATCTCTGAAGCTGGAGACTCTTATCTCCCTCACTAACTTTAAGCATCAGTTGTCAGAGCAGCTTACCGATCACTGCACCTGTACACAGCCCATCTGTAATTAACCCACCGAACTACCTCATCCCCATATTGTTATTTATTTTACACATTTGCACCCCAGTATCTCTATTTGCACATCATCTTCTGCACATCTATCATTCCAGTGTCAATACTAAATTGTAATTATTCTGCACTATGGCCTATTTATTGCCTTACCTCCATAACTTACTACATTTGAACACACTGTATATAGATTTTCTATTGTGTTATTGACTTTGCGTTTTGTTTATCCCATATGTAACTCTGTGTTGTTGTTGATTTTATTGCACTGCTTTGCTTTATCTTGGCCAGGTCGCAGTTGTAAATGAGAACTTGTTCTCAACTGGCTTACCTGGTTAAATAAAGGTGAAATAAAAAATATAAAAAATATAAAAAAATCCTTGTGCAACGAAATGTGTTCATAGCCAATGTTATCAAAATAGCATCTGAGAACAAGGCTCCACCCCTAGCTCAAACTCAGTGTCGTTTCTAGGCATAAGCAACATAAGCTGCCACTTAGGGCCCCGCAATCACTAGGGGGCCCAACTTACTGTTACTTAGAATAGTTGAATACACAACGAGCAATTTCTTAATTTGTTAAGGCACGTGCCCAGGGGCCCTGACCTGGAGGGGGCCCCCATTTGATTTTGTAAGTCACTATCACTCAGATATCATATCATATCATATCATGTGTAGAACTGCAGGAAATTAGCTTTAAAACTTGTTTTTTTTATCTCAACCCCATAGATCTTGAATGGTGCCGGAGAAGATGGCTGCTGTTTTACAGCTGTCTAAACAATTGTACTATTATGTGTGTTTTTTCGCGTTATTTGTCATTTTTTCTGTACATAATGTTTCTGCCACCGTCTCTTATGACCAAAAAGAGCCTCTGCATATCAGGCCAGCGATTACTAACCTCGTATTGGACAAAGATTTTTTCTTCAACGAGTTGGACGCGAAGGATATTCTACAGACACCCGACAAGGCTCAAATCCCCGTCATTCGCATGAGAAAGAGACAGAGATATCGTGGACGTAGGTCGGGGTGCCTTGTAAGGATCCGACGGCGAGCGAGAAAACTGCCTCTTCCATCAATCCTATTAGCCAATGTTCAATAATTTGAAAAAAATTGGACGACCTAAGATTAAGGATATCCTACCAACGGGACATTAAAAACTGTAATATCTTATGTTTCACCGAGTCGTGGCTGAACGACGACATGGATAACATACAGCTGGCGGGATATACGCTACATCGGCAGGATAGAAGGCTGACTCCGGTAAACAACAGCTGGTGCATAAAATCTAATACTAAGGAAGTCTCTATGTTTTGCTCGCCTGAGGTAGAGTCTCATGATAAGCTGTAGACCACACTATTTACCAAGAGAGTTTTCATCTATATTTTTCGTTGCTGTCTATTTACCACCACAAACCGATGATGGCACTTAGATTGCACTCAATGAGCTGTATAAGGCCATAAGTAAACAGGAAAACGCTCATCAAGAGGCAGCTCTCCTAGTGGCCGGGGACTTTAATGCAGGGAAACTTAAATCCGTTCTACCTAATTTCTACCAGCATGTTAAATGTGCAACCAGAGGAAAAAAAACTCTAGACCACCTTTACTCCACACACAGAGATGCGTACAAAGCTCTCCCTCGCCCTCCATTTGGCAAATCTGACCATAACTCTATCCTCCTGATTCCTGCTTATAAGTAAAAACTAAAGCAGGAAGCACCAGTGACTCAGTTAATAAGGAAGTGGTCAGATGATGCAGATGCTAAGCTACAGGACTGTTTTGCTAGCACAGACTGGAATATGTTCTGGGACTCTTCTTATAGCATTGAGGAGTATACCACATCAGTCACTGGCTTCATCAATAAGTGCATCGATGACGTCGTCCCCACAGTGACTGTACGTACATACCCCAAACAGAAGCCATGGATTACAGGTAACATCCGCACTGAGCTAAAGGGTAGCGCTGCCACTTTCAAGGAGCGAGAATCTAACCTGGACGCTTATAAGAAATTCCGCTATGTCCTTCGACGAACCATCAAACAGGCAAAGAGTCAATACAGGACTAAGATTAAATCGTACTACACCGGCTCTGACATTCGTCGGATGTGGCAAGGCTTGAAAACTATTACAGACTACAAAGGGAATCACAGCCGCAAGCTGCCAAGTGACACAAGCCTACCAGATGAGCTAAATCACTTCTATGCTCGCTTCAAGGCAAGCAACACTGAAGCCTGCATGAGAGCATCAGCTGTTCCGGATGACTGTGTGATCACGCTCTCCGTAGCTGATGTGAGTAAGACTTTTAAGCAGGTCAACATTCCCAAGGCCGCAGGGCCAGACGGATTACCAGGACGTGTACTCCGAGCATGCGCTGCCATCTGGCAAGTGTTTTCACTGACATTTTCAACATGTCCCTGACTGAGTCTGTAATACCAATATGTTTCAAGAAGACCACCATAGTCCCTGTGCCCAAGAACACTAAGATAACCTGCCTAAATGACCACCGACCCGTAGCACTCATGTCTGTAGCCATGAAGTGCTTTGAAAGGCTGGTCATGGCTCACATCAACACCATTAACTCAGAAACCCTAGACCCACTCCAATTTGCATACCGCCCCAACAGATCCACAGATGATGCAATCTCTATTGCACTCCACACTGCCCTTTCCCACCTGGACAAGAGGAACACCTATGTGAGAATGCTATTCATTGACTACAGCTCAGCGTTCAACACCATAGTGCCGTCAAAGCTCATCACTAAGCTAAGGACCCTGGGACTAAACACCTCCCTCTGCAACTGGATCCTGGACTTCCTGATGGGCCGCCCCCAGGTGGTAAGGGTAGGTAACAACACATCTGCCACGCTGATCCTCAACACGGGGGCCCCTCAGGGGTGCGTGCTCAGTCCCCTCCTGTAGTCCCTGTTCACCCATGACTGCATGGCCAGGCATGACTACAACACCATCATTACGTTTGCCGACGACACAACAGTGGTAGGCCTGATCACCGACAACGATGAGACAGCTTATAGGGAGCTTCAAGTTCCTTGGTGTCCACATCACCAACAAACTATCATGGTCCAAACACACCAAGACAGTCGTGAAGAGGGCATGACAAAGCCTATTCCCCCTCAGGAGACTGAAAAGATTTGGCATGGGTCCTCAGATCCTCAAAAATCTCTACAGCTGCGCCATCGAGAGCATCCTGTCTAGTTGCATCACCGCCTGGTATGGCAACTGCTCGACCTCCGACCGCAAGGCACTACAGAGGGTAGTGCGTACGGCCCAGTACATCACTGGGGCCAAGCTTCCTGCCATCCAGGACGTCTATTCCAGGCAGTGTCAGAGGAAGGCCCTAAAAATTGTCAAAGACTCCAGCCACCCTAGTCATAGACTCTCTGCTGCCGCACGGCAAGCGGTACCGGAGTGCCTTCTTAACAGCTTCTACCCTCAAGCCATAAGACTCCTGAACAGCTAATCATGGCTACCTTGACTATTTGCATTGGCCCCCTACCCCACCCCACCCCAACCCTCTCTTTTACGCTGCTGCTACTCTGTTTATTATTTATGCATAGTCACTTTAACTCTACCCACATGTACATATTACCTCAATTACCTTGACTAACCGGTGACCCTGCACATTGACTCTGTACCAGAACCCCCTGTATATAGCCTCCCTACTGTTATTTTATTTTACTGCTGCTCTTTAATTATTTGTTTATGTTTTATTTTTTACTCATCTATTTAAAAAAAAATATATATATTTTTTCTTGAAAACTGCATTGTTGGTTAAGGGTTTGTAAGTAAGCATTTCACTGTAACCTGTTGTATTCGGTGCATGTGGCAAATACAATTTGATTTGATTTGAAAATGTGTAGAATTGCAGGAAATTAGCTTTAAAACTGCAGTTTTCTCTCTGCCCCTTGGCAAAATGAGTAAAATCGCATGAAATTAATTTAAAAACTCTACAAATTTTCTACACCCCATGGCAAAACGTGTTGAATTGCAGACCATTAACTTTAAAGCTGCAAATGTTTCTCTCTGCCGCAAAGAGGTAGTTGCCCCCCCCCAACCTAACCCATTTAGGGCCCACAAAATGCTAGAAACGTCCCTGCTCAAACTTTCACAAAGCACTATTCAACAGGTATCTAAAATTACAGTGTGGCGCCAGGAGTATTTGTTTTTGTTAATAACCTTATTGTTGTGTCGATAACAGGCCAGCATTACTTTAGAAGTACGATTTTAAAAGTGTTTAGATCTTTGCTTAGTTGAGTTCTGGTTATTATTTATCCTAGACTAGCCAAACTCAACTGGCGGACCGCGGTCCGGGTCCGGACCCAGAGAAGGGTCAATCCAGACCAGACAACATCACATTTTGTTATATAAAAGTCAATACATAATTTTTAGACAGCTTTTTTTTTTAAATCAACCAGGCGCAGCGGTCTCTTTAACACAGCAACTTCTCTTTCTCGCTCTCTCGAAGCAACGCCCACCTCTACTAGTGCCCTGTCTAATCCAATCGCGTGGTTATATGCAAATACAAGAGGCCGCGTCTTACCCAATCACATTAATCCAAATATACTCCATGGAAACTTGGGACAAGCAGGCAGAAAGAAACAGAAAGATTTGACCGGGGTTCAACTGTAAATATCTCAGATAGAAGGCGCTTAGTCACCAGTATCATTGTTAATATGGCTTGTTCCAAAAAAATATGTTTACTCTGAAAACCGTATATTCAAAGACGAGTGGACGGAACAGTATTTATTTATTAATTCTCCCCGCAACTAGCACAAAACCAAAAGTGCCATGGTAAAGCGCCATTTTGATCAGACGTATCCCCTGAACAAACAAGATTAACCAACTCAAATTCCAATATGAGAGGTCCACCAAAGTCCTTGTCAATTCCCTGACAGCCCAACAACATGCAATGGCGTGATCACTGATGATAGCTTGGATTTTGGTAAAACACAAAAAATAAACGTTTTCAGACGCTGAGATTGTAAAAGCATGCATGTGTGAAGTTGCTGACACCTTGCTTAAAGGTAAACAAAAAGATGAGCTCAGGGAAGAAAATGTGGCATTGAAAGAGCAGGCTAGTGATTGTGACCCTGTCACTTTCTGGGGAAAGATGGTGCCTGCAGCTGTTGTCCCTGTTCTCAAGAAACTGCCAGTATACATCCTGACCATGTTTGGCTCCACATACAGCTGTGAATCAGCCTTCTCTACAATGAACTTTATTAAAAACAAATACTGCACCAGGCTCACGAATGAACACCTGCACCAGTGTCTCAAAGTTGCTCTCACACCATTTGTGCCAAAGTTCAAAGCATTGGCAGGAGACAGAAAGTTTAATTTCTCTCATTAATGCAGGACAAGGCTCAGAGTGACTTACATGAATATTGCATGGCCCACAGTGACGTTCTGTGCATTCAGATTATTATTTTTGTTCAACTGTCTCTTTGTTCTCCACTTTATTTTATTTCAATATTTCTTTTTTATTGAAGGCCCATGTACAATGGTTCACAGTGCACTTTTTGCCTAGACAATTATGCAACCACTTTTGTTCTTCAGCAATGTTGATGTCACGACTTCAGCCAAGGCTGCCTCCCTTCCTTGTTCGGGCAGTGTCACGCCATGGCTCTGGGACTCTGTTATGTTGAGCCAGGATGTGTTGTTTCTATGTGTTTTGTGTGCTAGGGTTATTATCTAGTTCATTTGTTTCTATGTTGGCCGGTGTGGTTCTCAATCAGAGGCAACGTGTATCAGCTGTTGCTTGTTGTCTCTGATTGGGAACCATACTTAGGCAGCCTGTTTTCCACAGTGTGTTGTGGGATCTTGTTCCGTATGGTTTGTATTGTGACCAAGGACTTCACGTTTCGTATCGTTTGTTGTTTTGTTCGTTGTGTTGTACATTCAATAAATATTATGTACGCATATCACGCTGCGCATTGGTCCACTTCTCAAGACGATCGTGACAGGCAGGCTTCGGCGTTCGTCAACACCGGAGTACTAACCACTGCCGCCCCAATCATCATCACAATCTTCTTGTCAATCACACACACCTGGTTCTATTCCCCTAATTAGTCTGTGTATAAGTGTTCCCTCTGCCCCTTTGTCCTTGTGGGTGATTGTTTATTTGTGGAGGTTAGTGAAGCTCGGTGGAGCTTGTGTATTGTGTATCGACGGGAGTATTTTTCCCGTATGCCTTTTATTTTCCAGTGCGCCTGTTTTGTGCCCTGGAGTGTGTTTGACGCATTTCTGCGTAAATCTGTATTTTGCGGATTAAAGCCTATTATTCTGTGATTTACCCTCCTGCGCCTGACTCCTTCATCACCACCTCATCACAGTTGATGCAATGTTGCACATGTTTACATTCAAAATAAGTTGTAATTAATTCAAATTCTTAATCTCATTTAATGTATTTAATGTACGTTTTATATAACAACATGTTTCCTAAATTGTAGATGACTATGTTTGTTAATACGCTGTACCACAGTGCCGATAAAGGGCAATATCCATCCGGACCTTTGCCAGCTTGGAAAGTTGTGTCACTGGACCTTCTCAAATAGTAGTTGAGTACCCCTGCCCTAGACTATTGTTTTGTGTTAAAGTATCCTTATTCTATGTTTATACCTCCACATGCATTAAAAGATGAAGGACACTCAAACCAATTTTGCGGTTTGAAAAACATGTCGAAAATGCTGTTGCATCAATACGATCAATTAACAGCTATTTGTTAACGTGGTCATGGCACATTTTCTCCATGGTCTCGATAAGTGACTTTTAAATGTTAACATTTGCTAGATGTCTACTACATTTCAGATCTGGTCACCACAGAGTAATGAGACTCATTCCAAAGACGTTCTTTTCGGAATGCAAGTTAACATGTAATATTCAAAAATCAAAGAGAGAGTCAACCTAGAAAACCATTGACTAATGTTCTGCCCATGTTTTTGTCAGCCTACTTTGATTAACAACGTTGAGATGGGCACTGTGCTCAAACATAAAGTGAAGGATCCTACATGTGTTTATCATAAATAGAATAGAAAAATATCATGCAGGATACATTTTTTTTTTAAGAACCCAAAATGTAGCCACATGAGGTTTTGTTCATAGCTTTTTTGTATGCTTAAAATGGAGAGTAGTTCCAAAAAGCCACCCACACTTCACCAAACAGAGAGCAGACAATCTGTAACCAGAACCTATTTATGGATTATGCTACTGCCAGAAGAGAATTCCTCCCAAAGTGAAAAAGGCCTATTGAATCGAAGACTCATCCATCATTCATTAGCTGGGAACAGGAAGAAGGAGGCTATGATTTGGTAACTCTGCTCGTTTGGATTGGCTTTAACACCTACACTCTTCACTTCCCTTCTAACTTGAAATACACACTGCCTTTTTGGTTTTCAATGTCCTCCACAATTTGAATAGATTTATTTTCTTATGGTTCTAAGTTATTGAAGGACAAGATGTCCAAAAGGTGTCCATATGAGGACAGATGTGTGACACCATATGCCCAGGTAACAGCCTTATGATGAAATTAACTTGAACGTGGTGTGTGTGGGCCTATGTTTATGCACGTGTGTGTCTGCGTTGATGTGTGCATACTGTACGGCTCATTGGTTACAGAGTTAAAGAGGTGACGTCATGAACTCTTCACCTGTGCAGACTGCTGCCCGTGTATAGAAAGACATGGTGGCCCCGTTGCACCGGCTTTGATCACAATGAAATTATCGTCTTGCCGCTCTCCCTGGTATGCAAACATTCCCACGTTATCGGTGTGAAAATCAGGCCAATAGTCAAAATGATTTCTATTCAGCAGGTTCACAGTCAAAACACTGGGTGAAATTCTTCAGTGTGAGGGTAAGGCCTCCAATCCCCTCAACATCCTGCCATAACCTCTTGATTTATGACTCACAGAGAGAATCTTGAAGGTCATTGTTGCAGATGTAAATATCTACAGTCGGATTTTGGCAGTCATATTGTTATGATACCTCTTAACTCCCCCTTCCAGAGAACATGTTAGTTACACAGGTTAGTAACACCCTAGTCATAGACTGTTCTCTCTGCTACCGCACGGCAAGCGGTACCGGAGCGCCAAGTCTAGGTCCAAAAGGCTTCTTAACAGCTTCTACCCCCAAGCCATAAGACTCCTGAACAGCTAATCAAATGGCTACACAGACTATTTTGCATTGTCTTTTACGCTGCTGCTACTCTCTGTTTATTATCTATGCATAGTCACTTTAACTCTACCTACATGTACATATTACCTCAATTACCTCGACTAACCTGTGCCCCCGCACATTGACTCTGTACCGGTACCCCCTGTAAATAGCCTCACTACTGTTATTTTACTGCTGCTCTTTAATTATTGGTTATTTTTTATTTTTTACTTAACACTTATTTTTCATAAAACTGCATTGTTGGTTAAGGGCTTGTAAGTAAGTATTTCACTGTAAGGTCTACACCTGTTGTATTCTGCGCATGTGACAAATACAGTTTTATTTTATTTTATGAGAGCAGAGAATCACTCAACGGGACCTGTTTGCTGTTACTAGGGATGGAAAGGGTTTCTGTGAGGGATATTTTAGACTATTTTTTACATGCTATTTCCTTCCAGCAAAGTCCATGAGCTGCACTAAGTCATCCCACTGTTTAGCACAGAGGAGATTTATGGGCCTTGTTGCTGACCACTCTCACAATGTAGCCCAGCACATTCTTCAGATTTGGACAGAGCTCTGACAACATCAATATCATATGAGTATTTTAGTGAGGAAGTAGGGTAGATAGAACTTCCACCAACACGATTAAAGGTGCAGCTGGAAATCACAGGACCATGTGGGCCAACTTTCTGATGAAGCTTAATGTCCATTCAGTTAACGTGTTTACATATTTGCAATGAATAAAACTGCCCATTTTAAAATGAGTTGCACCAATAGACCACTCTGTCTAATTGCACTACTATCCTCTGATATTCCAGTGAGGACTGTAGAAATTGGACTAAATGACAATGGCACACATGTAGCACACATAGGCCTACAGTGTGACATATCACAACTCTTGTTAGAAACTTCTGGCGCCATGGTGGTCTCCAGGACATTAATGTCAACTATTCATTATACACAGGAATACACTATTCACTCTGGACAGTTTTCTCACACAAGCACACACACACATACACACACACACACACATACACACACACACACACACACACACACACACACACACACACACACACACACACACACAGACACGCACACACATACAGTATAATATATAAAGACATTACAACATCAGTATATTTAAGGACATCACAACACTAGGCAGATGATAGAATGATGGGGACCGATGCAGATCTCTTTGTAGCTGGAGCAAACAGAAATATTATCAAGATCCGTCTGTTGAGGCCTGAGATTTCTGGACAGCCTCCAGCGGGGTCTCTCTTTCCCCCAGTTCACAGCTTTAACAAGTCTGATTTGACTGACCTGGGGAAACAGTTTAATGACCAGTTCTAGACTGCGTTTCAGCACTGCGTGGGTGGGTGGTCCTGCCCAGTTGGGGAAGGAGGTTTGGAGGCTCGTACATACATTCAGTGTGCAATGTGTGCTGTAAATTGATGTCACAATAGAACAACAAATATTTTAATCTTCACCCTCCTGCTGAACTACCCTGATGAGGTCAATAAGCATATTTACACAATGTTCAATGGGTCTAAATTCCTGGTCCTTACAGAGAGGTTAATCAGATGATTTCCCAGATGCCCATTTTTGCTTACATATTTGGAGTTCAAAGCAATATTTAATATTGGGATCTTGGTACTTTTTGATTATGTGAAAGTTATATTTTTAGATTTTAACTTTGCTTAGTTGCACGATAAGCCCAAACTAAATTTGTTTAATCCTTCAGACTAGTGCACTTTTTGGGCTGCTGTTTTAACTTTTTTGTAACCCTGTATTTCCTTCAACTGAATTTTCTTTCAACCCTTTTCCTACTCAGGATAACTGCCACACAGTGATATTAGTGGAGGGTACTTTTTTATTTTTTTGTCAACCTGCGGGATGTCTTCTGAAGATGATAGGTTTTCACTGGTCGAGACTTAATAAACATCACAGAGTTTTAAGAGATGCCCGGCGCCACATCTCTCGAGTCAACTCTGCTACTTAAAATAATTTACTTGGAACCTGATGTCCAAGTGTCCTTTTCACTTGTTTCATCTGCAATGAATCAGCCATCATGTTTAATGTGAGTTTGTTAAGTTTACCCCCTTCCCTCCCTACTGCTCCCGCCAGGTTTATAGTGAGCACAGAGCCGACTCCAGGATTTAAGAGAGTTCTGACACTCAACAAGCTTTTCAAGTTTTTATTTCCTCGTAATCTTACAGATATTGATGTCTGAAAGTCTTCAGATTCAAGACTGGTCAGATACTATTTTTGTAAATATGTATCATGACACACTGTTGAAATAGTAAAATAGGTCAAGCTAGCATGCTTTAATGGGCATTTCTAACACAATAGTATCCGAAATGACACCTTTTGCATTGAATTGCATTGCAATAGTTTCACATTGTATTTCGTGTGCCATGTTACAATAAACCTTAAAAAACCTCCAGAAAAATAAAATGTGCTGTTACACAACAGCCTCTCAACCAAAGCCATGTTAATCTATTTGTCCTTTACTAATGGAACAAATATTTCCCTAATTATGTTAAATACTAAGTTGCTATTTCATGTGGAATCATTCATGTTGATGCCTGTTCCGATAAGCCACTTTTGAAGTTGTACTGTATATGTTGTAAATTGTTTATTTGAGCTCATTCAAGTACCAAAATCACCCCTGCTTCACCCTGGGAATAGGGAGCAGTGTAAGGGTACTTTAGCACTTGGCTCCTGTGCCAAGACTCTCCAAACATCTTTTCCTGGTGCCTAAAATTAGCCCCATAATAAGGTAGTGGCTTCCTTTTCTCTGAACTAATACCCTGTCCCTGTGGGAATACATGATGTGGGCTAACACTAAAGCTTAATTAACATAAATACATCAGACTGGTACATGCTAGAGGCCTGAGATTTAAATACATTTAAGATTAAAATATAATGAACTGGAGCAACAATTTATTTCCATACTTTCAATTTAACCCATAAATTGAGCATTTTACAGTATACAATTGAAGCATCCAGTGTATTATTTATTTGTGAGCTTTTTTAAAAACATTATTCTAACAAAGTAGACTAAGAATGGCTAGTAGGATTGCACAGAGTTGATGTGTAACATACATACTGTAGGTGTGCTGAATCACAAGTTTCTATTTAGAGGTTCCTAACAGAACCAGAGGGCAGTTAAGATCCCCTCAACACTCCACAACCACCTTTTCAAGTGTACACCTTCATTAAAGGCTTTTATGTGGAGTCCAGGATGGCTGGAGAGAATGGAAAGGACATGCTTAAGTAGACTCCACTTCATTATTAAACCTATAGGTCACATTTAGTTGCACTTGCATTAATCTGTTTTATTTCAACTAATGAGTGCTGCTGTAAATTTAACTATAGGTGAGGAATTTTTATTACCCTCAGCAATCTTTTGATCAGGTAGTGAAGTTATTCAGGGGCAGGGGAGGTGGAGAATCTTTACTGTGTACAGTGCAGTGTCCAATTACAGAAAGGTTTGATTTTCTCCTCTCATTAGGAATTCTCCATCACAAGTCAAAAGTCAACAGCTCCACAAGAGTAAGGGTCTACAGTGACTTCACATGAGGCCTCAAAGCACAACGAAAGGTCATTAGCCATGGATGTTACAGAATATTTACTATGGTTCATAGTGTGTACAATAACTTATGGATAGGGAAGTTGAATGTATAATAAATCAAATCAAATTTGATTTGTCACATGCGCCAAATACAACAGGTGTAAACTTTTCCATTAAATGCTTGCTTACGAGCCCTTCCCAGCGATGCAGAGTTAAACAGAGTTAAAAATTGTAACAAGAGTAATAAAATACACAAGAATGAAGCTATATACAGGGAGTACCAGTACCATATCACTGCGCAGAGGAATGAGGTATTTGAGGTAGGGTAAAGTGACTAGGCATCAGGATAGATATAGTTAAAGAACAGAGTAGCAGCAGCATATGATGAGTGTGAAAGTGTGTGTGTGTATGTGTGTGTGTGCGTGTGTGTGTGTGTGTGTGTGTGTATGTGTGTGTGTGTGTGTGTGTGTGTGTGTGTGTGTGTGTGTGTGTGTGTGTGTGTGTGTGTGTGTGTGTGTGTGTGTGTGTGTGTGGCATCGGTATGTGTGTGTATGTGTGGCTGCAACAAGCTCTCAAAGTCTCACTGCAGAATTACGTTTTTGCACTTTTCTCGAAATTTCAAATTTCGAAGTTGCGCCGAACTTCAAATTTGTGTGTGTGTAAGTTTAAGACTAAGAGTTAAGGTTTTGGATAGGGTTAAAACATTAAGTTTGGGCATTCATTCTGAATGGTTAAGTTAAGGGTTAAGGTTTGGGATAGGGTTAAAAATAAAATATAAAAAACTAGTGTCTACCACTCGGATTGAACACACAACCCTCAGATTCAGAATCATGGGATTACGCCCCTACACCACCCCATCCACAATGTCCTAGCAAAACCCAAGTTTACTTTATGGTAATAGTGCTCACTGTTGCCCCTAGTGGACAGACGTACAATTTCAAAGTCAATCTTGAGAGATCTGGCTGTGGATCAAACAGATTCTTTTGGCCTGCTCGTGATGACATCCAATGGTCCCTGTTTGATGATTTCCTTGAAATCATTCTACCCCCACAGCATGTGACATCCCGCCTCGTAGAGATCTTGAAATAGGTGTTGGCCAGACTTTCAAGATGAACACCATGAAGCAAGAGGCACACACACACACACACACACACACACACATCAAAAATATCTACCTTCCTGTGAACCTGCTCCATGGTGCCCCTGAGTGTTTCCATGTCCACACACACACACACACACACACACACACACACACACACACACACACACACACACACAAACAAACACACACACACAAACACAACATACCCCAAAAAGCCTCAGCCTGCAAATAGGAAGTGTACTCAGTGGGATCCCAGCCTGTGGTGTTTCAACAGGCAGGCCCATGTCTCTTCAAGTCTTTCCATACGTCCAGTAGCTATTGAGGAGTGTAGAGGATGGTCGTGGTGACAGTGCTGTAGTAACAGCGGTTCTGGTAGGCTACATACCCCTTAAAAAGGTTATAATGTTCACACAATGTTTTTATGATTCTGATTACCTGTTCTGACCTGTTCTGACCTGTTGACCTGTTCTGATGACCTGTTCTGACCAGTTGACCTTGTTCTGCTGACCTGCTCTGACCTGTTGACTGTTCTGATGACCTGTTCAATGTTATTAATGTCTGCTATGTTTTTGTTTGTTTTGTTTAATACTGAAGTTGGGTGGTTAATAAACTTGGGTTAATTGAACTCAGTTTATTCAAATTGATATATATTGTCCTCATTACATGGTTATGTCTATGAAATACAATGTTTATAGAAAATGTTGGAGCGTAAACAAAACCGATTTCTATGGAGTATTTTTCTCTTTAATCCCGTTACCATCTTCAACCCTGTTACCATAGTCACTCAACCCTGTTACATGACAATTTTGTGAGAACATTTTGGAAAGGTTATGAAATATATAGTAAATGATAGGGTTACTAATGGCATAAGATTTGCATAGTGGCATGTCTGGGGAAAAATGTGGGAACAAATGGGTTAAAGGCAGTGTAGGCTATCTGACGTTCGTGGAGATCACGTTCACGATAAATGCTGCTGATGTCAAGTTCTGTGTTCTTTTCGACCACTTACCTTCGATCCTGAACTTTGTCTGCAAAAAAAAAATTGTCTGAGGAAAAAAAATTGTTCACGTTATTAACATTTGGGAGATGTATTAAAACGTAATAGTGTTGATTGGGAGCAAGGAATCTAAAAGATTGCAGCTTTCAGGTCTTCAGTTCCATAGTGGGATTATCATCACTTGGATTCACCTCAAAAGAAAATGTAGCTGAACACTATACCAGTAATAATGTATATTTATGAAAATGCAATATTGCCTTCTGGTCATGGTGATTTATTTACTTTTTCTCATCACTTCCATTTCTTTAGGTTCCACGCTATTGGACAATGAGAAACTGGACATTACTGAGTCGGCTGCTGGATGAAGTGTAGTCCCAACCTACGGTCGTAGGGAAGATTTGGCTAACTGGTGTTTGGGGCCGCAGCAGAGAGGGTGTGGGTGGATGAACAATCAGAGTTTGTCTGCGACACTCAGATGACAGGTTTAGACCAGTCTGCTACAACCAAGCCATTCCTATCGCCCAAATTCGCTTGTGGGTCCTTCAAATCGCCCTAGTGTCAGCCCCTACCCTCGTATACCTCGGCTACGTTCTCCATATCGTTCATTTTTTTTAAACTATTGATACAAGGCCTTCAGCAACAATACGGTTTATCGTTGGTCAGTCTTACCTGTATGATTTTTCTCTGAAGAGCTTGTTTATATGTTCTAGACAACCTTGCCCACACACAGTTGGTTGCCATATTTCCCGGTGGATGGAGAAGACCATCTTCATCAACATCATGTTTGCCTTGGCGTGTTTGTCTCTCTTGCTAAATGTGGTGGAGATGGTCTACCTGATTTGTAGCAAAAGACCATGGGACAGAAGTCACTCGCCCAAGAAAACACTCAAGATGTATTCAATGCAAAAAAGTATTGAAGGAGAATGCCATTGAGGTAGACACTCAAACCTCAATATTTAGGCTGGCCATAGTCCCAGAATACAGTATTTACATTGCACTTTTTATATAAATGTTGATATATCCACTTAATGCTGATATACCAACAGTTCTTACTTCTTATGATAATACTTTCTGTATAGAGGCTACTGTTTCCTGCTGTTTTTCGAAGTCACAATTCTGCCAGAAAAAAGAGTTGTCAAACTGATCGATGTCAGATGGGTGTGTCCAAATTAAAGTATTTTAAACAAGCCAAGCTCTATGTATTGTGCATGTGTACAACCATGTAGAATTACACACAGTAACAATAAAAATTACATTTAAAAAAACATTAAAAAATTAATCTTTCGTTTCTCTGTGTTTTCATAATTTTCCTTCAATTCGCTAGAGGCTGAATGTATCTCACCGGAGAATGCATCCGAGCGAACGAAACAGCGCCCCTCTGTCTCTGTATGTGTCGGCTGTCTATCTGATGCGGTCTGCTCATAAAGAGTAGGACACTGTTGCTGCCCATAGCATTGAATGGAAGGGAAGCCAGTGAGCATTTGGCCTCCATTGATAACAAATAAATAAATAAATAATAGCCAATCAGCTAAACTGAGCGAGCTCAACTGTGAATGGTCCTGGTGCACCAAAAAAAAGTGTCAAGGGAAGCCAGTTTGGATTTGGCATCACTCCTATCACAGAGAAATACCTCATAGATAGAAACAACTTCAATTGTTGCATCTCGTTGTGTTGTTGTCCTCCGGTGGATAGCTATCTCGCTAAAATTGACCCTTTCCTAAATTAGCCATGAATGGAGATAGGGATTTGGACTGTGGTTTTACTTAATTCTCCGTACTCGCCAATGATTATAATGGTGATTCTGATCCAACCATAAAATACATTGTGCACCTGGACTGAGAGGATGGAAGTTCAATATGTAGGTAGATGTAGAAGGCTAATGTTAACTAGCTAACGTTGCCCATGAAAGGAAGTTAGGCTAGCGAGCAAGCATTGTAGCCAGGTAGCCTAGGACAACAAAAAATAAAAGCGTGTACTGTATGACAGAGTCATAGAGCGTTTTGTCAACATGAAAGAGAGGAGGATGGTATTGGCGTTTCTCTAAAAGTAGGGTGAGTCAACATGTTTTTTCTACTTGTACGAACGAATGAACACACACACACACACACACACACACACACACACACAAATCAGAACCATGGACAGCCACATCATATTTAGCTTAGGTTGACTGCACTAAATAGTTTTTGGTATCTTTTAGTTATCACTGTATTAGACCAGTGCTTTCCAACCCTGGTCCTCGAGTACCCCCAACACTACATATTTTCGTTGTAGCCCTGGACAAACACACCTCATTCAACTCATTGAGACCTTGATGATTAGTTGACAAGTTGAATCAGGTGCGCTTGTCCGGGGTAGGTCATGTAACTGTTTGTTACATGCAATATGCTTTGTGGACTTAACCGGACAAAGGTTACTCTCCGATTTTGTTATGAAAAAAATGTGTAGTTGAATTTATTCTGCCACTGTGTCTTCTTATTGTCACAGCCTTAGGCATACAGTGGGGAGAACAAGTATTTGATACACTGCCGATTTTGCAGGTTTTCCTACTTACAAAGCATGTAGAGGTCTGTAATTTTTATCATAGGTACACTTCAACTGTGAGAGACGGAATCTAAAACAAAAATCCAGAAAATCACATTGTATGATTTTTAAGTAATTAATTTGCATTTTATTGCATGACAGAAGTATTTGATCACCTACCAACCAGTAAGAATTCCGGCTCTCACAGACCTGTTAGTTTTTCTTTAAGAAGCCCTCCTGTTCTCCACTCATTACCTGTATTAACTGCACCTGTTTGAACTCGTTACCTGTATAAAAGACACCTGTCCACACACTCAATCAAACAGACTCCAACCTCTCCACAATGGCCAAGACCAGAGAGCTGTGTAAGGACATCAGGGATAAAATTGTAGACCTGCACAAGGCTGGGATGGGCTACAGGACAATAGGCAAGCAGCTTGGTGAGAAGGCAACAACTGTTGGCGCATTTATTAGAAAATGGAAGAAGTTCAAGATGACGGTCAATCACCCTCGGTCTGGGGCTCCATGCAAGATCTCACCTCGTGGGGCATCAATGATCATGAGGAAGGTGAGGGATCAGCCCAGAACTACACGGCAGGACCTGGTCAATGACCTGAAGAGAGCTGGGACCACAGTCTCAAAGAAAACCATTAGTAACACACTACGCCGTCATGGTTTAAAATGCTGCAGCGCACGCAAGGTCCCCCTGCTCAAGCCAGCGCATGTCCAGGCCCATCTGAAGTTTGCCAATGACCATCTGGATGATCCAGAGGAGGAATGGGAGAAGGTCATGTGGTCTGATGAGACAAACAATTGAGCTTTTTGCTCTAAACTCCACTCGCCGTGTTTGGAGGAAGAAGAAGGATGAGTACAACCCCAAGAACACCATCCCAACCGTGAAGCATGGAGGTGGAAACATCATTCTTTGGGGATGCTTTTCTGCAAAGGGGACAGGACGACTGCACCGTATTGAGGGGAGGATGGATGGGGCCATGTATCGGGAGATCTTGGCCAAACAACCTCCTTCCCTCAGTAAGAGCATTGAAGATGGGTCGTGGCTGGGTCTTCCAGCATGACAACGACCTGAAACACACAGCCAGGGCAACTAAGGAGTGGCGCCGTAAGAACCATCTCTATGTCCTGGAGTTGCCTAGCCAGTCTCCAGACCTGAACCCAATAGAAAATCTTTGGAGGGAGCTGAAAGTCCGTATTGCCCAGCGACAGCCCCGAAACCTGAAGGATCTGGAGAAGGTCTGTGTGGAGGAGTGGGCCAAAATCCCTGCTGCAGTGTGTGCAAACCTGGTCAAGACCTACAGGAAACGTATGATTTCTGTAATTGCAAACAAAGGTTTCTGTACCAAATATTAAGTTCTGCTTTCTGATGTATCAAATACTTATGTCATGCAATAAAATACAAATTAATTACTTAAAAATCATACAATGTGATTTTCTGTATTTTTGTTTTAGATTCCATCTCTCACAGTTGAAGTGTACCTATGATAAAAATTACAGACCTCTACATGCTTTGTAAGTAGGAAAACCTGCAAAATCGGCAGTGTATCAAATACTTGTTCTCCCCACTGTATATCACTGTCACAAGGCATATGGCAAACAACTTCCCCAGTGATTTTACCCACGCACCGCTACTGCAGGTGTCCAGTGTGTGTGCATAAAGTCAGTGCAAGAGAGCCAGTGCATAAAAGGGTCAATGCAGGTAGTCCGGTTAGCCATTTGATTAGCTATTTAACAGTCTTGTTTAGCAGTCTTATGGCTTGGGGGTAGAAGCTGTTCAGGGTCCTGTTGGTTCCAGACTTGGTGCATTGGTACTGCTTGCCGTGCGATGGCTTGGGTGTCTGGACTCTTTGACAATTCTTTGGGCCTTCCTCTGACACTGCCAGTCAATATACTCTCAATGGTGCTGCTGTATAATTTTTTTAGGATTTGAGGGCCTCATGCCAAATCCTTTCAGCCTCTTGAGGGGGAAGAGGTACTGTCGTGCCCTCTTCACAGGTGTGTTTGTGGACCTTTTTAATTCCTTAGTGATGTGGACACAGAGGAATTTGAAGCTCTCAACCCGCTTCACTACAGTCCGATTCATGTGGATGGGGGCGTGCTCTCCCCTCCATTTCCTGTAGTCCACTGTCAGCTCCTTTGTCTTGCTGACATTGAGGGAGAGGTTGTTGTCCTGGCACCACACTGCCAGGTCTCTGACCTCCTCCGTATAGGCTGCCTCATCATCATCGGTGATCAGTCCTACCATCGTTGTGTCGTCAGCAAACTTGATGGTAGTGTTGAAGTTGTGCGCGGCCACGCAGTCGTGAACAGGGGTACAGGAGGGGACTAAGCACACACCCCTGAGGGGCCACCATGTTGATGGTCAGTGTCAGGATCCAGTTGCAGAGGGAGGTGTTCAGTCCAAGGGTCCTGATCTTGGTGATGAGCTTGGAGGGGACTATGGTGTTGAATACAGAGCCTTCAATGAACAGCATTCGTACATAGGTATTCCTTTTGTTAAGGTGGGTGAGGGCAGTGTGGAGTGCAATAGAGATGGCGTCATCTGTGGATCTGTTGGGGTGGTATGTGAATTGGAGTGGGTCCAGGGTGTCTGGGATTATGGTGTTGATGTGAGCCATGACCAGCCTTTCAAAGCATTTCATGGCTATAGATGTGAGTGCTATGGGGCGATAGTTACCTTGGCTTTCTTGGGCACGGGGACTATGGTAGTCTGCTTGAAACAAGATCAGATCAGGTCAGGGACAGGTTGAAAATGTCAGTGAAGATATTTCCCAGCTGGTCACATTCTCTGAGTACGAGTCCTGGTATTCCATCTGGCCCTGTGGCCTTGCAAATATTAACCTGTTTAAAGGTCTTACTCACATTGGCTACGGAGAGCGAGATCACACAGTCAACCGGAACAGCTTGTGCTCTCATTCATGGTTCAGTGTTGCTACTAATTAGCCTACTGTACATGCTTATGTACTTGTCAAGAAAATACGGTAGTGTACAGGTTTTTTTATGAATCTTCTAGCAAGACAATAACCCCAAGCACACATTAAATCCACAAAGAAATTGTTTATTGACCACAAAATCAACATTTTGCAATGGCCATCTCAGTCTCCAGACTTGCAAACCTGTGGTTTGAGTCCATAAGGGCAGATGAAGAATATCAAGGATCTGGAAAGATTACAGTATGTATGAATGAACGGTCTCAGATCCCTCCCAATGTGTTCTACAATCTCATGAAACATTTTAGAAAAAAGGCATAGTATCGTTATTCTTGCAAGGGGACGGTGCTGGGTATTAAAAATGTTGACGCCTGTCTTTTTGTGATTTTGTTGTATTACTTGTAAAAAAAATATAATAATTCTGAGCAATTGTATTAGTATAAATTAATATAACATACAATATAACCCAGTATTTGTATTATTTATTTTATACAGTCTTTTTTGTTTATTTTCATCAAGGATGCCAATCATCATCTCCAAATGTTAATGTTAAAAGGTTATTGAACATTACTCATCTACAAGCAACATAAAATACATGGAATGTGGATATTATTTTTAAGTGACATAAAATGAACAGAAGTGCAGTATACTTATGGATCATCTGTTCAGCCATGTACTGTCACTTACCCCCAGACACGAAGCATCTGCCTGTGAATCCTAGAATTCCTCCAGCCCATTGACTCCGGAATGCCTCAGATAGAACCATTCGTGTTCTGAAAACAAACATGACAACCTGCACAGGAGTCTGGACCCAGACCTAGAGAGCCTTGCATAGGGACACTCCTGACAGCTGTTTCCTGTTATGTAACCACACACAGCTGCATCTTCCAAGAGAGGGCATCTTGGTGTTGTAGACATTTCCAGGGGCCAAGGGGAAGACAAATAATGCAGTTTTAATAGTGACCAACAACAGACCACCAAGGTTTCCGCCATCAAGCATGTGATGCAGGGTTCACAGATGTACTGTAACCTAAAGATCAGGGTGATGGTGGGTAGGTTCCTAAGTTAATCTGATTGATCTCTATGACTACTGACATGCACAGCCAATTCCTCTTCAAGATCTCAATAATGAAGCTAAAGCTTACCCAAGTTCAGCTTCCCATCTTACTCATGGCCATTTTCAAATCTTTAAAACTCCTAGATGTCCTAATTTGTGATACAGACTGCTGATCAGTTGACATTACCATGTGTGACCCATGTTTGCCTGTAAAGAGTTTAAAGCTAATAGCACATAACAAAATGGTTCAGGAATATGTACTCAAGCATTGGTTTCCTGCATCACAGTCAAATTACGTTTAGTGTCAGGGACAACTTTGTGCTCCAGCGAATTCAAGATAAATGAGTTCCTGGGAGCTGTAGTTCATGGGATACAGTGGGAATATTTGGCTCCAGTTCCTCTGTAAATATTGGTTTAGTTTGTTTGAGCTTCCTCCACAAAATAAACATTTTACATAGTGAGTAGATTAGCATACTTATCTGACCTGGATATTGTTTAATAGCATGTGAACAAGTCTTTACCCTCCTCGCATGGTTGATCACAAAGTGACCACCCTTACCAAAGAATGGGCATGGCAGCATCGTTTGTTTGTGTCTTTTGAAATGCTCCATTTGTGATCACTATCAGATATCTCATTCTTCATCAGATGGTAACCTTCAATAAGGACTCGAATCCGGGTTCCCAAAAAATATGTTGTTTGCAAGAAGAAATCAAAGAGATGTATCAATAAATTACAAAAGGACATGCATATCTCTCCGTACAGATGTTTGTGGAAAGAGTATAATAGCAAGTTGATATTACCACACTTTATAACAGGAGGCAGATTGTAACAGCTCACACACTGTTCCCTCGGGAGCCAGCAGTATATGCAAGCTAAGCTGTTACTTTACCCAATTAGATTTTAATATATTGCTGTTTCCTATACTCCTATGTCCAGGAATATACAAAATAAGCTTTACACTTCCATGTTAAACTTTGCAGTTTGGTCAGGTGTTGACCAGCCAGAAACCTACAAACAAGTCCAGCAAACTACAAAAAGTGTCCTTGATAGCACACTAGAAATGCCTCCATGAATCAAGGGTATTTATTGTGGACATCTGCTCTGGGTTAAAGGGCCACAGAAGGTACAAGTACATATGGAAATCTATTTTCACTGTGGAGGGGGCTTTCCTCCATGGCTGCGGATGTCCAGGGTGTGAGTGTCTCTAGCGTTGATCCGCCCACCACCCACTCACGCCGCCCTTCACTCCAACTCGCCAAGTCAGGTGACAGCCATCCGTTGAGATTTATCAGGGGCAAGATTTATGATTTTAACAGCCGGGTCCCGGTCCTTAGTAGTCTTGCTCACCGCAGGCAGTGTTTTTCTTCCTGCACATTCTTATTAGTTTAGTTTATTACAGCAGCACGTCTGGTGAGGTCATTTATGGCCAACCATGGTGGTATGACAAACTCATTTATAACGGCGAGGCTTCAGCACATTGGATGAGATCACTCAAGCCTTCCTCTTCCTCTTCCTTTCCTTTGCTGCTCAGACGCCCGCTCCATAGGTCATGAAATCATCTGTTTATCTGTATATTTGCGCAGGAATACGATGGACTGGGGGGACGTTGTTGTTGCTCTGGGGTCACTGGCTGGGGGGTCATTTCTCACACTGCTGAGGTTCTTCTCCCTACAGCCGATAAACACCATTGAGATTATATAGGAGAGGCAGCAGGTTGGGAGCACATGTTGAATAAATGAACAAGATGTTGGGCAGGAGGCTAAAACAGTAGTGATGGGAAACATAATGGCTCCTTGAACTCCAGTAAGTGGCAAAATACTATCTAATGTCAATCACTGGTATTTAAATAAAAAAATTAAAAAAATCCCCTGTAGAATAATTAGATTGGCTCAAATCCCTATGTCTGCGAGTAAGAGCTCCACACACTATTGGCCTCATGATTGTTTTCCTATCTCCAATAAAAAGACAGGAAAACATATTTGTATTAATCGAAAAAGTAAATAGGAGCTTACATTTTTTTGAGGGTAATTAGCAGCACTAAATGGCCTGCGAAGGCCTCTGTGAAGGTACCCCGCTGGTGTTGAACTTGTGACCTTCATCCAACAGGGAGATCATCTGACTAAGATAGAGGGCAGCAGAGAGATTTAGACATGCTTGTTGAACCTGTGTGGTCTTCAGAAATGTGATGTGTAGTCCAACACACACATTCAGGCCTTGGCCGAGACTTAGCCCTGATTCATACTGAGTCTCCATCTGTTAGAATACCCAGCATGTCATACCCGACCGCTGCCGTTAGAATCCAGGAAAATACTCTCAGGGGTGGTTTGCGGAATCCCAGGCAGCAGAATTGAAAAAGCTGTCCATATGTAGAAATCCTGGATGATGAAGATGCCGCATAATTCGCTTATTTTGAAAAGGAAGCTTTCGTTTATAATAGGTGTGTATATTTAACACTTTCAAAAAGTATTTTTTTTTAGCACAAGTAGCGACTCATGAAGACTGGCAATCTCCCAAATATAACAAATAAAACACAATAATACTATTACCACTAAAGTTCGTTCTTTACAGTATTTCTTACAAACCTTACAGTATTTCGTATATGAAAACCTTATCTTAAGAAATGTATTATTTAACACCCACACTGGTTGGGTGTTTCTATCTGCCTACATTCATGTAGGGAATATACAGTGTGGTATCTTTCTGTGTGTCTACATTTTTCAGTCAGTGAAGCTCAGGCTATGAAAGGGTCACAAGATTTCATCAAGATGTGGAAAATAACATGGTTTATAAAGTGTGATTTAGGAAGTGGTTCTCATATGTAGTTGAAATCATATAATAATTTATGTTTATACTTGAAATATTTCGTTACAACTCAAATATTGGTCACATGTCGTCTGTACAACATGGTTAGCATTTGGCAGGGCAGTGGAAATATTCCTATTGTGAAAGCTGATACGGTAGGCTTTTCTCCTGAGGACTTCAATGCACACGTAATGAGAGTCATATCTGCGGCAGCAAGATCTCACAGGGGGCGTGAGCTGCAATAAGAAAATGTTACTCATCATTTCATAAAAGTGGATCATACCCAGACTCTTCGCAGATATTTATGCTTTTTTTTAAACTGTCTCACAGTTCAGCCTGGTCTCATAGACTAGACGTAACATAGTAAATGTACATCCGTGACACTCAAATTAGTATGATATGTTATTGTTACATTAGACAGAAGGTTACTTAAGGCAAAAACAAAAGGAGCGTGGTTGGTTGGGGTGGATGGGTAGGTGTATAACGTGAACATCTAGTAACCCAAAGGTTGCGTGTTCAAATCTCATCACGGACAACTTTAGCCAATTAGCAACTCTGCAACTACTTACTACTTTTTAGATCATTTGCAACTACTTAGCATGTTAGTTAACCCTTCCCGAACGCTAAACTTAACCCTTTAACTTAAGTCCTAACCTTAACCTTAAACTTACCCCTAACCTTAAACCTAACCTTTACCCTTAACCCTAACCCCTAGCCTAGCTAACGTTAGCCACCTAGCTAACGTTAGCCACAACAAATTGAAATTTGTATCATATCATACGAAATGGATGATGGCCATCCACAAATGAATACATACCGTACGAAACCTAACACATCATACTAAATGGAGGGAGACAGATTTACGTTTAATATGTTATGTCTACCTCAGAGTCCAGGTTGCCCAGTTACACCAGCAGAGTCAGTTCTTGGGGTGTCTGTTACCAGCCTTGAATGAAGGCAGCTTAAGTGGATTAGGCTAAACGTCGTTGGAAGAAATGTCCCATCACAAGACTAAAGGAACAAATTCACAGCACAACACTGTATGGTGTGTTCCAGAGGAAATGTACCCACTTTCTTGGTCATCTCCTTTTGCATGCAACACCAAATAACACACATATTTAAATGTCTCTTGGTAGATTTTGGTAATCATGTTGAATAAGCATCCTATTCTACAATTATGAAAATTGGCATCAATCGGACTACCAACTGTGGGCCTTTTTCCCCACTCAGTGTAAGATACAAAAAGTCAGTTTTTACAGGGATTTTTTGCTTGAGTTAAATCTTTAGGCGTGAGTTAAGAAGCTGATGTCAGGTAAAGAGATAAGCGTGAACAAGCGCTCTCTGTCTGTGTTTACCTCTGGCGGGCAGCTGTTGGAAGCGGACACTTTCCATTTGCGTGGGGCCAGCTGTAGGGGTCAGTGGTTGGGAATAGGCACACTATTGTCCTTCTTGCAGGAGACAGATGTCAAGGTCAGCGCTAAGGTAGAACTGCATCGTCACAAGAAAGAGGGAGGGATCCAGGTTCTACAGAGTGGTCTAGAGAGGATGTGTTCCATTGGACAGCTTCATGGTAGTGTATGTAGATGCCTGCAGACGTTAGACCAGCCAAAATAATTGAGAACTCTTTTGTGTGTGCTGTGCTTCTGAGAAAGTAAAGTGAAAAGAATATGCTTTAATAAACATATTCAGTGTCTGTGGCTTTGAACATTTATACATGTTCCTGTCAATCCCTTCTTACCTGGTATTCATAGAAAGCCGCTTTCACTGAAACCTGTATGGTGCGATAACATTTCCACTTGGCCAAGCTGTCATAGCTCCCACTTTACCACCCATGTGGATGTCTCCCAGATGAAGATACCTCCCTTCAGTGCACACAGTCAATGTGCCCTCATTTTGACAAGTCCTGCACTTTATCAGTCCGCCCAAGGCCAATTCACTTTAGTCAAGCCTAGGGAAAGCAGATGATCCATTGGGGCTTTTCATTGGCTGTGGAGAAGATTGATGATAAGTGTAACCATAGCAATAAATAATGTGTTGCATAGTTGTCATATTTTTGCAATCTTGTTATTGTTTTTAATTTATATGCAAAGCCATTCAAGTGCTTTAAGTCAGACCATCAAGTTATAATTCTACCTCCACTAAAAGCTTGGAAATGGAAACATGTTCAAAATACAGGTGATTCACTTAAAAGCATTACAGTCCACATCACACAGAGTAATATCCTTTAATAGTCCTGTCAGAGTACACAGCTGTACCAAAACACCAAGGCTATAAGGACACCCAAGTCTGATGTTATGCTAGCATTTCTCTAGCCACAAAGGAGGATGTTAGCAGTCATCTGGCACACTGCACAGGGCTGCTATGCAGTCCAATTCAGTTGGGTCATTACAGAACAAAATCCAAGTCTCAACAGTAATTGCAGTTTGGGTAAAGCACTTAATTGGATTCAGAAGGCTGGCTCGGTGATGTTGAATGGGAATCTATATTGAATTAGTGGGATTATGAGTCTGATCAGATAATTAGCCTTAAGTGCTTACAAATATTTTGAGAGGCATTGAATTTATATCCCATATTTTCATGATTTTCTATATTTTAGATTCTCACAAGATACATTTTTTTGAAAAGGAAGAAATGAACAATCTCAATGTATCCCTTAACTAATATAGTCAGTCTCCTTACTTTTTCAAACAGGTTAAACGCCAGGATTCCAGCCACTCTCAGGGACTGTGAACTTTGACCAACTGCCCATTGTGGAGAAGTGCTAAGCTGCTAATCCTTAGGATCTGAAGGTAAATAAGCAGGCTCTAGAATATCAAGAGAGACACTCACAATATTTAGTTAAGGGATTCAGGAGGGAAGCTTTCAGAGATATCTCACCTGAGGATGGAGGCTGGCTTTGTGTGCTGCTGGACAGGTCAGAGTATCACTTTTCACTAGACGATGGTAAGGTAGTCCCTGAGCAATGATAGTATCTGCAGTGTTTACGTAGGGCAATCTCTGACCCTGTCACGATTTATGTGACTACATCTACTATGATTGTTACCTCCTCACTTGAATCAGAATATACTGGTAATAGTGCAATTACTTAAGTAGCAATATGCATTTACATATATTAACATGTTGTTTCATAGTAATTGACAATTCACTGATTTGCCATTTCATGATTCTCTGATAGTTGTCATTGTCATGTGTTCTCGCTATGGCACCTCTGTTGAACCCAGGGCCATCAGAGCGATGATCAGACAGAGCTATATCTCTGCTGCGTAGCACATCATTATGGAGCCGGGCCCAGCAGGGTTGAGTGGGATATCTCTCTATGCCCAGGCTGTTCTGGGCAGGTCAGCACCTGTTGCACCAGGAAAGCAGAGGTAAAGCTTCTCTCTCAGAGGTGCCTGCTCACCCTCTTTATCTCACCTTCACTGAGATAGGAGCAATCTGATACGGATAGTTGAGAAACTCTATACCACCGATTAACAGAGGTCAGATTAACAGAGGTCAGAGTGGAAATAAGAGGACATTGTGGAAGCACAAGTTGGGCCAAATCCTAATTTGAGATGTCATATTTGTTTATTATTTATTAGACATTCACCATTTCTCTGTTGTAAGACAAATGTGTTATTTTTTTGTTCTTGAAAGTATTCCTGCAATTCAAATTGAAGTGTGTGCAATTGCTAGGAATTGTTAACCGTGTTGTTTCTTCAAATGGGAGCTGCCTGAAACAACTGACCGCTGTAGTAACAACATTGACAGTGATTACAGTAATAAGGGAGGTGTGTTCATGTTCTACCAGCCATTTATCTCAATCTATTACACCAATTTTGACAAAGAAATTAGCAGGCTAAGCCTAAAACGCTGCCAAACACAGCATTACAGCAACCCTAAATCAAAGAGATGGCAGCCTGTCAGAGTGAGACTTGAGTAACTATGGTGCTCATCTGCCCCAGGGGAGTGAAGAGGGCATGTGCAATCACTTCGACATGACATGATTAGCCAGCCCACAAACATCAGCAGAATATGGCAGCTGCCACTGTCTAATTGATAGCCTATGAGCAACACAGTTTCTTTTGAAAAGTTTTCTGCTACCGGTTTATCGGAAAATAACAAACTGTAGAATCCTTAATTGGCCTCGACAGCTATTAAACTTAATTTACAGTATCAGTATAGTATTGTGTAAATTATTGACAGTCTCTGGCCCCTGCAGATGACCCCTGAATATGACCCCTGCAGATGATAAGGGCCTCCTTGGAGGTGGGGGTAATGGCTCAAGTTGGGCCTATCAGACGCACTCAGTGGGAGCTGTGCTTGTGCCAGGAGTCGCCAACTTTGCAATCCTGCCTTTTATAAGGTAATCGCTCGCACAGTGCTATCTCCACCTGAGATCAGAACACAGCAACAAAGAGCTGCTGAAACAGCCCAACAGGCAGCGTTCACATCCACGGCGAGGAGGTGTAGAAGGGAGGGAGGGATGGTTCAAGCTTGGGGTTTTGGATTGGGCTTGGGCAAGAATGCTTAGGTGGTGCCAAGTTTTATTTTCGGTGTAAGCCTATTACAAGAGTAATCACAGAGTGTGTGGCATTATGGAAGACATCCAGATAGTTAAGATGAAAATGCCTGATTGTTTTTGAGACCTGAACCTTGACATGATCCCTATCAGTCAGCACTCCTGTGGCACACAACTATTCATTAAAGATGATTATCGGTGGTTCTGAAAGCGGGAGAGGGTTTTCAAGGGCAGCCAGCGAGGCGAGATCAATGGGCAGCATCTAGGACTGGCTCTCTATGTTGTTCCTTCACTATTAGTGGAACTTCAAACTGCCACACCGTACTGGGAGACACCATGTTGGCTTCTGTGATATCATCACAGGCGAAAGAAACAAAGGACTGGGAGGCTACAATTAATTAAGGCGTATACACAGGGACACAAATTCGCCCAACGTCCCTCAACAAATAAACACAGAATATCTCACAGATGTAACACAAGATCAAAGGCAGAGCTGCAAGGAATTAGATGTGCTCAACTCACTTTGGAGCCAGTCTAGCGGAAAACTGCTATTATCTATGTGAATGTCAAATCTACACACATTATATTCCAATACTGAGTAGTCTGCCTATCTTGCAGTCATAAAATTCCACGTTTAGTTTCCAGTTCATTTTCCTGATGCAATGCAACTCAAATGAATTTGTATGTTTTTCATCTTAGCCTATCTTTTTGCTTTATACTTTGACTGATGTACATGTTTTGGGTTATCAATGTGGAGCATGATCTATCATGTACTGTACTGTATAGTGACTTACAACACATGAACAATAGTGCTGTGTGGCGCTTGACTAGGCAGGAAACTCCCAGCTCATAGTCACTGCAGGGCTGCAGGGAACAGAAGCTGACGTTTCCAGATTGTGTGCACATGAGCAGATAGAGAGAGAGAGAGAGAGAGAGAGAGAGAGAGAGAGAGAGAGAGAGAGAGAGAGAGAGAGAGAGAGAGAGAGAGAGAGAGAGAGAGAGAGAGAGAGAGAGAGAGAGAGAGAGAGAGAGAGAGAGAGAGAGAGAGAGAGAGAGAGAGAGAGAGAGAGAGAGAGAGAGAGAGAGAGAGAGAGAGAGAGAGAGAGAGAGAGAGAGAGAGAGAGAGAGAGAGAGAGAGAGAGAGAGAGAGAGAGAGAGAGAGAGAGTCTGGTGATAGAACTCAGCAGTAGAGGGCTCACTTTTCCCTCTCACTGAGTTGTGGCTACTTGTTTAACAGATGACTGCTTCCAATGAGGTGATAATGCACTATAAAGTCGAGGAGACAGGGATGGCTTTTAAACCAGCTGACCACCGGATGGTTTTCCTTTTTATTCAAAGAAAGGTTCATATTGCCTTTAAAATTACATTAGAACATCTGCTTAATACCTATATCATATTCATTTTAATTTAACTATAAGGGGAATACTTATGTTATTACTACGTAACAAATATGTAATAACAGGGAGTTTTACATATACCAGTAAAACATAATAGTGTGCTGAAAGTTTTCGACTTCTTCTGCAAACACAGTAACCTGTTTTGATTGAACAAGGCCCTGTGTGTCTGACAGTGAGACGGAACTCCCTCCTCATTAATCTCCCAGCAGACTTTAGTGTCAGACTGGATCATCAACGGAAACTTTCTGCCACTTGAGTCTGCTACTGATGTTTGGCTTGAAAGAAGAAGAAAGAGTAGGAATCAATTCCTCCATTCAAAAGGCTAGACATCTGTGTACCTTTAGCTCTGTGGGAAATCCTAAGCGACTCATAGCATTATCTGGACAATCCAATATTTGCTCTGAGGGACAACAAACAGCCTCATTTACCTTGCCTTTATTCTTTATGCCAATGAAGATGGATTAACACTCACAATGGAATCCAACCCTTCTGCATCTCAGTTTGATCTGAAGTTGGAAGATCACTCTTACAGAAGAGCAGTATTTACTATTTTATTTAGCTTGAGTCGGCATAAATGAATTTGCTCAGATAATAGTTTGTTTACAAACTGTTGCCACAAGATGTTGTCAGGTGACCTCTGAAATTTGAGCATATGAATCGATGTGCATTGACCAGAATATAGTTGACAAATTATCAATCAGCTGCTGTTATACCACCATCAATGTGCAAATGGTTAACAGAGTCTGCAGCCATGATGAAACAAATTAAACAAAAGTCAAATTACTTTATTCGCTGTGTTCAGAGGGAACGAGATTTGCAGCAGTTTGAAAATGAAAAAGAGCAAGTAACGAGCTGGTTTGAAGTCCGACCACAGTGTGGTGAATCTCTGTTTGAGTCAGGTCTGCTTCGAATAAAAACTGATTTGCCTCCCCCTAAATTTAGTCTCCTAAATTACACACTCCTCAGAGCATTGTAGGAATGCAGGAGGCTTGAAGGCCCTCCTGCTCTGCTCAGTGTAATGAGAAACTGCTTGTGGAAGACGCTGCTCATAAAAGCAAACACCTGTGATGATTAGACCAGGGGCATCAATCTTCATTTATCCCCACCATCAACACCAACTAGAGAGATCATTCTCCTGACCTCTCCATTATTCCCATGCAAGGAAAGTAGGCAGACCACTAGAGGAGGCCTAGAAGGAGGAGGAATACCTAATAACCAGCCATCATTGGGAATGAAGAACTACAATTCAAAGAGACCAAATTGTCCTCTGATGTCTTAGAGCAGGGTTCCCCAACTGGCGGCCCGTGGGCTGAATTTGGCCCGCGGGTGATTTTATTTGATCCCCCATGTTCTAAAAAAATATATATATATATAGTTGGACATAAAACACTGTAAAAACACCAGCAAATCAGCAAAGTGATTTTAATTTTGGAAATCTATTCCCACGCATAATAGCGAGATGTGATCTCATACAAATGTAAGCAAGGTTTAAAATGATTATGTTTTAGTCAAATATTATATCTGTTTGGGCTTCTTGCATATCAATTTGCAGTCTACAAATTATTTGTAATTATGTTCCGGCCCCCTGACCATCCATTTTTTTTTTTTATCGGCCTGCGACAAAATCTAGTTGATGATCCCTGTCTTAGATGAAACCAATAAGGAAGACTTCCAATGAATAGAAAATAACAGATCCCTTTTGTACAATTGACTATGCTGATGACAGGATTGTTGTGGTCCGTTCATAGTAACTTTAACTCTACCCACATGTACATATTACCTCAACTACCTCAACTAGCCGGTGCCCCCGCACATTGACTCTGCAACAGTACCCCCCTGTATATATAGCCTCCCTACTGTCACTTTATTTTACTTCTGCTCTTTTTTTCTCAACACTTTTTTTTGTTGTTGTTTTATTCTTACTTTTTTTGTTTAAAATAAATGCACTGTTGGTTAAGGGCTGTAAGTAAGCATTTCACTGTAATGTCTGCACCTGTTGTATTCGGCGCATGTGACCAATACAATTTGATTTGATTTGATTTGATTTAGTAGGGCCATCAATTTTCAAGCTTCTTCGAATTCAAATGGTTACTATATACTGTAGAGAAGATTGACAGTTTTAGCTTTGTGTTTTCATTGGGCCAGCCAGTTCCTCTAGCAGGGGCATACCAGGGCATATTCTGTAGGGAGGATTGTTAGCCCTAATACAATAATTGGTCTGTTTTCGTTTTGCAGGTGCCAGGTGGAATGGCATACTGCTAAATTCATACAGTGTCATGTTTTTTTTTACTGGGGAAAATGTCCACAGTTTTTTTTCACTTATCAAAACTGAAGAAAACCTGAACTGCTATCGATATACAAAAAAAAAAAAAACATTCTTCCCATGGTATTTGTTAGTGTTTCTTCTTGGGGGAGAGTAAAATGACCGACAGCCTTGGATTTCACCAAGAGTTTCTGAAACCTTTTCACCTTGCAATCGATAGGCCTCCCCATTGGAAGACACATCCTCTTCTTCCTTGACACTGAGAGCAGGAAGAGAAAACAGTCCTCTGCCAGCCTGACACACACCTTTTGTCTCCCTCTGGGAGTGAATGGAGAGCTGTTACCTAGCAGGAGATAGAGTGTACTGATGGCTGCACTTTGCATTTCCCGTGAAGTTACTTGTTAAAACAGCAGCTGTTTTACCGAATCCTTAGAGGATTCATATTTACACGGTGTCGGAATGCATGTGCACACACACTTGAGTGTGCTGCTGGGTTTGATATATAGGGATTTTTTTCAGAAGGACGAAATAGGTTACAAACATGGAACTTAAAGTTGGGTTGGAACTTGGGTCTACACAAATCCACCATAAAAAAGGCACTTCAAGTGCATCCTATGCATAATTCCTAAACACACACACTTTCCATTAAAAGGCCTAAACCGAGAAGAAAAAAGTACTTGTTTATCTCATTTGTTTTTAAAACCATTACAGATATGCCATTGGAGCTCAAAGAGCTGGGACTCACCAGACAGTTGAATGCAGTTTAAGCATTTATTCGAAGGCCCAACTTAGCTAGTGTGACTGGGAATTAAGTGTTGACTCATGGTTGGCTCTATAGGTGATGACTGACGTTTGTCTGAGCTTAGAACAACCATTTAACAACTGTCTTGTCCTGATTGGACAGAGAAAGCTGTATGTAGGGACCGCAAAAAAGCTATTTTGATCCATATTATTAATTGATCTCTGGGTCTATTTACTCAACCTGATCCTTGTCAGTATAATGCCCCTCGTTTGTGCATAGGCCCACCTCATAAATGTCTCGTCTCAAATAAAGATATTTGCTTGTGGATCAAGTTACCTTCCCTATTACCTGTAGGAGGCTATTTGGTTTCAGCAAACAAGTCGTTTTACTTTGAAGGAGAAAACAACTATGATGTGGCTAAAACTTCAAAATAGCTCACTTGTTGAATAAATGTACTTTCACCAAACCATAATATTTCATCACCTTTATTGAACTACATAAAACAGAGAACGGGTTGTCAATATTAGTCAGTATTTTCCCAAAAATGTGTCCTTAACTAAACTTAACTGTACAATACTATTTTTCAAATACAGAATCTCAATGAACATTTTACAGCAGAATGAATGTAGTTTTCATAGATAAATGGTTCCATGAAATGGTTCAGTACCTCCTTCCTCAAAAGATACAGTATATGCAAGTGATTTTCTTATTATGGTCAAATTAAATCACATTTCAACAAAAATATTATTATGAGACAAGTTGTGGCAATAAAAGAGCGAACATCAACAAAGTATATAAGTTTAATGTTTTAATATACAGTACAATATAATTAAATGTTTATGCTGTATAGTAATGAGTATTGAAGCAAGATGTTCATCTGTCAAAACTACAAATACAAAGACCACATGAGTTGACTGGACAGACATGGTTTATATCTCTACACATTCTTCATTTGAAAATGGTTTAATTCACACGTCCTCTTTCTCCCCTTTCTCTCTGAGCACAAATCTGTGTGAGACGGTGGAGGTCTGCCGTGTGTTTTGATAGAGTGATGGTGATAGGAAAAAAAACTCCCACTTTTCGCAGGCCTGTCTCGAGGCCTGTCTAGTCCTAAACGAATTACATATCAATTCCAACTGAATGTCACCAAACACAAGCCAATCATATGAGTTCATGAAATTGACTTTCCCTTTTGTTTTTGTTCTTGTTTCTTTAAAATGCAAACTCTCCGAGGGCCCCTCTTTTCATGTCATCAAAACGCCTCAAACCAGTGTGAGCTCAGCGAGCCTCGGTCGCTGCCGCTAACAGCTTGAGCCTTGCCACTTTCGGAAAGACACTGCAGTAACACAAGACAATGAAAACATTTACAAAAGAAAGTAAATCCTCCAACAAAAGCCATATGAAACTGCCAGTGGGAGAAAGAGCAAACGATTTGCGTTCCTTATCTTTACGCTATGATGTTGTAGACACAGACAGATACGTGACCTACAGTATCTAGACACAGAGACATACAGTATGTTCCAGACGTTGTCAGTCAATAGGTTACATAAATGTATGTTGGTTTAGTTGTGAAGCTGTCTGAGTGTATGAACCCACAGTGAGCCGGGCCTGGAGGTTTTTTAGAAACACAAAGCTAATGTCTGCTGGTTGCTGGCTGGCTCTACTAACTGGCTGTCATCACAAATCCCAAGGGAGTGGCAGGAGCAGGGTGCTGTCAGAGGGTTGATTAATGACAACCTGCTTTGTTTATCTTCTACCTTTTGTTTCTCTATCTCTCCAAATGACTCCACAGTGACAGTGTTCATTCCAGGGCCTATTGGACACAATATTCCAGCGCAGCTCGACAGGTTCTGCATGCCTCCGCCATGTCACTCAGTGTAGACCCGGACCGCTGAACTTCCCGTCTCTTTGTCCGTCATCCTCAGGCGCAGGACGCTGGCCACCCAGCTTTCAGACGCTGGGTTAACCATCACTGACTCATCCTAGACCAAGACCACCTCTTAGGTCTGGAAACTTGGGACACTGTACAGTTTGGTTCAGTTTGAAGCGTAAGCTTACCAGACCTATTCAGAACTTAGCATCATTGATCTTTATCATACAAAGGTTCAAGCTCTTTGACATTGCAACATCTAATCCCTGTGTCAGCGGCTGTATTACCCGACAGAGCTGTGTAAAGTTAGTATCACTCATCTTGAAAGTCTGGGTATTCCAGAATATCAAGGCAAACAACAAGAGAGTGAAAATGTCACAGTATGTGATGACCGTGTCAATTTGAAAAGGTGTGAAAGAGTCACTGCAGCATAAAAGCTAATTATATCTATCACTTTTTTCATTTTTTATTCCAAAATAAATAAAGGCTCATAGATGCTGAGAAGTTATAAAGCATTATATACCGTCAGGCTTTCAGTAAAGTGTTATCGCAACTTTAAAAGGAATCAGACTATTTACATCTCTTTTATATGAGAGAAGGTCTAGATGTGGGAAGGCCATGCTTGCAACTTTAATTTATTTAAATTGTTACTTTCTGTGCATATGACTCAAGAATGGGAGACAGTGACTTAAAACCTAAGCTGGGGCACTTCACTGTCTTTAATTTATGTGAGATCTTCACTAGGGTTTTGTTAAGTTACATGTACAGTTGATAGTGAAATTATACACACCCATTGCACAGTCTTCACATTTTGCTGCCTTTTGCTGCCTTGAAATTTAATCTCAAAAGGGAATAAATATGTTTTTTTTCTACCAATCTACACAACCTACTCCACATTTCCAAAGTTAATGAAAAATTCAATACATCTTTCTGAATTAATAATTAAAATAAATATGTATTTATTGTGTATGTCTTCACACCCCAAAGTCAATACTTGGTGGAAGCACTTTTGGCAGCCATTACAGCTGTGAATCATTTTGAAAAAGATTCTACTAACTTTGCACAACTCTTAGGGCAACATTTATCCACTGTTTTTGTAAAAATTGCTCAAGCTCATTACATTTGGTTGTACATGGTAGTCATTGATGGACAGCAATATTCAAACCTTGTCTCTGATTTTTCAAGCAAATTATGTCAGTGCTGAGACTGGACCACTCACGAACACCTCTTGGAAAGCTATTCTGGTGTGTCTTTGGCATGAACATTTGAGTAATTGTCCCGCTGAAAAATACAACTATATCCCAGGGTTAGGTTTTCAGAGGACTGAGGCCAGTTTTCCTTTAAATTTCTACCTGGGCTTTGCTCCTAACCCTAACCCTAACCCTATCCTGACAAACTCCCCAGTCCCAGCTGGTGACAAGCATACCCATAACATGATGCTGCCACCACAATATTTAAAGATACAGAGGATTAACAACATTGCATTCACTACACATTACTGTCCTGTATGACAAAGTGAAAAGAATGAAGCCTGTGTTAACAAAATCCACTCCAAATCATCCATTCTGTTTGCAACAAGGTCTCTAAGTAATACTGAAAGACAGCACGGCAAAGAAATGCACTTTTTGGCCTAATCCAATACAACACGACACAGAGTGAAACCCTCTGTATTTTCAAGTATTGTGGTGGCAGCATCATGTTATGGGTATGCTTGTCACCGGCAGGTATAGCGAAATGCTTATATTGCTGTCCATCAATGATGCCCAACCAAATGTAATGAGCTTGAACAATATTTGACAAAAACAATGGATAAATGTTGCCCTAAGAGTTGTGCAAAGTTAGTAGAATCGTATTCAAAATGATTCACAGCTGTAAGGACATACGCAAAAAAAATTGTGCATTATTTATTTCATTCAGGGATAGGTAGATAGCAAACGTTTTGGCCTCGTCAGTGTCATTAGCGTCTCCTCTGAAGGTGCGCTTCTTAATTGTGAGGTCATTAAGGGTAGCGATCGACAGATGCGTTCGTGTGCGCGCTCCCAGAACAGACACACACACATGTCATTAATGCATCTCATATATACAATACGTTTTTTGTTTTTATTATTCATTTGGAAAATGTTCTATAATGTTTCTTTAACTTTGGTAATATGGAGTAGGTTATGTAGATTGGTAGGAAAGAAATCCAATGTATTACCTTTTGAGATAACATTTTAAGGCAGCAAAAGGCAACAAAGTGTGAAGACTGTGGAAGGGGTGTGTAGACTTTCACTAGTGACTGTACAGGCAATATGCCTCTGTTGTTGGGTACTTTTGACTTTTGACAATTCAACACTGTGTCTGTGATTATAGCCTTTAACATACTTAAACAAAGTATACCTGTATAAAGTTTCTATACTTGTATAAACCTTCTATACGTTTGTGGGTTTCATTACATCATGGTTATTTGTGGGAACCATATGTGTCATTGTCCAAAAGAGGAACATTGTGCTCATTACCTTGTTTAATGCCTTCATACTATTGTCTTTACTGTCAGTAAGAAAAGTCAATGGAATCAATATTTTGGTTGCAGACCTTATTTCTGATGTTGATGCTCATCGCTAGTTGCCTTTCTGATCATGCTTCTTCAAATACCACTGTGATGCACTTAATAATGTTTCATTTCTGTAGATATAGCAAACGTGGTTCACATGCAAATACATTTCCCTGCCCAAACCGACAGACAGTACAGTGGCTAACCACTCATGCATTTTTGTGAGTAGAGTCATCTTCCTATTATCACCTCATAAGAATTTGAGCCAAAAATTAAGTTGACAGCAGCCTTTAAATCTGATGCCACACAGCTCGCTGGTAACGCTTGACATGTATGTGGCAGCATTAAGCAAAGTATATACTGTATTTCAGCACAGTTAAATAAGTCACAGATGGGCAGCAGGGCAGAACATTAATTCTATAGTCTCCACAAATTACAGGGAATCATGCTGGACCCCGTCAGTGTCTCTCATCTTCTGCCCAGAGAGCTCCTCTCACAGCACATATACTGTACATTTATGACATTCAAAACTGCTGACACAATCACTAAAGTCTATATTTTCCCTCAGGAGGCATGCATATTCTTTAGTGATGTTCTGTGTCTCCCTTTGGATGCATGACACAAGACAGTCTGTTGCTATATTTGCATACCCAACACTAATACAGCACAGGAATGGCAAGCGTAATTCTGGTTTGCAAAACGATTCTCTGCAGTGTCCTAAAAAGGGAACTATTTTAATTGTTTATGCAAACATAATTTCATGCTGCTTTAGTCTTCTGTATGTAATAATCAGAGCTGAGGCTCGGCATTTCAAAGAGATCCTGTGGTTATTGCTCTTATTTCTACGTTCCCTTTGCTGCTGCCTCGTTCTGCGGACCAAAACAGCCCCGGAATCCCCCAGAGAGCCAGTCCAAAGCAACTGTGAAATGATACGTTTTCATTTGAAGAGCCAAATGTCATCATCATGTCTCTGTCCCTTTGCTTTCGGAGCGCCTGGTTGGTTGATGTGGTGAGCTGGCAGAGCAAGTCAGAACATGGGAGGAAGACATTTATCATCTTCTCTCTGGACTACAGCCTCCAGTGCTGCCACTGCCTGTTTGGAAATCATGTGGACAGGACAGACAGCACAGACAGACAGCGGAAAATAAGTCAATGATGGTTGCATTACAAGGAATACAAGGAGTTTTTGTACTTATTTCACAGGGTTGGGGAGGGGTGAAAATAATACGTCATGCATGACTTTTCTCATTTTCATGAATTTAGTTTGAGTTTACATACGGCTATGTTTTTGTAGTCTCATTAAGTTCTGTACATTATGTTCTGCATGTCTGCCACACAGAAAATAGGATGTATGGACATCTAGACAGCAAACTATTTGACACTGCCTCAAGAGACAGGAAAATCAGCCTTTGAGATAAACCTCTGCCAACAAACACATATCCTGTCACTTCAGCTCATATTTTAATTGTAGTTTGCTACTAGTTTCCATGCCAATATCCATGATAATTAATTTTAGGTCAAAGACATCACAAATTTGACATTGAGCGACTTTTTAGAGATGCCAAATTGCCACTCTCCACAGAAGGTTTCTCATGTATCATTCTCTGCCCTTTTCCAGGAGCTATCTCTGTCTGGTTTTCTGTCATTCGTCCTGAGATGCTCTCTGTCTTGTTGAATGGTAGTCACACAAAGGTACTGTACACTGTGTAAGCGTCTTTTGGCCTGCCCAGGGTAGTTTCCCCCTTCAAAACATAATGATAATGTAGAAGTCCTAAATCATACCCAGATGAGTGTCAAGTGCATACATTGAGCTCTTGTCTGTACAAAGCAACCTCAATATGTCCTATACACACACAAGACACTGATGGATTATTCTATTCACAGAAGTGAGTGCCGTTGCTTGGATTACGCACATGGCCTAATTTCAGACCCATTAGTATCAAGGATTTTGAGTCTCCCCTGCGTACTGACTTTTGTCTTTTAAAGCTTGTCATACTAGAGTGTCTTTACAACATTAAGTAGCAGAATAGTGTACACTTAGGCTCTTTAGGTTCAAAGAGAGGGTATGTTTTGGTGCATCTGCTGCCTACATTTCTGTTTTATTTTTTTCAAACTCTCTGCCTTTGCACTAGAAAGTCCCCTAAATGTACAATAACTTGTTTGAAAATAGAAGGCTATATATAATAAAATAGAACCAACTGTAAATCAGATATAAAATACCCAAAGAGGTATATGTTCATATAGCTTGGTCAAAATATACATATTCCACATGTTCATGGGCTATATTTCTGGGCTGAGAAATTACCAGCAGAAAGCCTCCCACCTGTTGCTCTGGTGGTACAGATGTCCAGAGAGTGGCGTGGTGGGGGGGCATCACTCCGGTCACTGATTGATGACCACAGGTCCCGCAGGAAGTAACCCAGCCACCACGAGGGAGTGTTTTCTGAACCCCAAGCGGTATCCAGGAAAACAAGAGCGACTCCAGTCAGGAGGCATTTGTACTGGGGGGCCATCTTAATGTTTGGATATGTTGAGTCACTGGGGGCTTCGCAGGATAGGAGTAAGGAATTAACCCTTATAAAACAGAGCTTAGAGAGTCTTTCCAGATACTTGGTCAACAGCCTGTAGATGGGGAATTATCAATCCTCTGCTATATGAATGTATAAGTAGTTGATGCTTCACCTTTGGATTTGAGAGTCTAAGTTTGTGATATTCGTAGATTTTTTTAACAACTAAACTATGTTTTCGTACAATAGAAAATGGGGTTTCAGAAGCCTGTGAACAGTCTTAGAACTAAGATAAACCATGGTCTGATTTAAATCTTATGGGCAAGAGACTAGATTTGAGATGGAATTCCTCATAATGAAATCAGAGGAATAATGGTAACACTCACTTTAAATTTGCTGCAACCCTATTACAGTAAAAGGTAAAAACCTAAACAGAAGTCTTACATTGAAGCAGCAGAAGTTGGTAGATGTGCTTTCTGGCACTGAAAAGCAGCTGAATGTCACTTACAGTGTTCACCTAACATTAAGAGAATTTTAAGAGAGAAAGATGATTTGTATGGAACTTGTTCAACACTTTGAAGAATACAAAAATGAAATATCAACGTTAGATGTACTTGACTAAGTCAATGTTTTGTCTCTCTGTCTCTAACTCTGTCTCTGTCTCTGTCTCTCTCTCTCCCTCTCACTCCCCCCCCCCCCCCCTCTCTCTCTCTCTCTCTCTCTCTCACACACACACACATACACCACAGAATTGTGATGGCATTGGTTGTCAGAATTAACAATTGTCAATTGTTCTTGATTAGACAAACATGGAAATACACATGGAAATGCATTTTCACCTCAGCAACACACTTGGTCATTGATTGGTCCTCTCTCATTGATAGTTCTTTGGGGTTGATTTGCTTAACTGGAAACTGTGTCAATGGATGCAGGAGACCGCTGGTCAGGTGGATTAGGCCTAATGGTGATCCCTGTCTATTTCTGGACTGTAGTCTGGGCCCTGTAAAAGTCGGCACTGTACAATTATTTCTTATCTGAAGTCATTTCCTCAACTAAGCTCTGGAAAGAAGTATTTTGACAAACCATTTAAAATCAAACGACACTCATTTAAACTGGTTTTCAAGACATGGGTTTCCTCCCTTTTTCACTTGTGGCAGCGCCGTGTACGTTTTTGAATGTGTAAAATCCGAGAGAGAAACTCAGTAAACCCAATACCCCATATTTGTATGGACTCTGAAGTTGCATGATTTGTAAAGAGATTGAGTTTACTATTGTTGCAAAAATATTCAATTTCTTATGGAACAGCTACTTTCCCGATGTTGCTTGAATTCGATAGCTGGAATAAATTCTGTGAAATCGTTATGTCTTTGATATATTTTTATTACATGTATCATGCATGTTCTTTATTCCGTTTTTAAAGTACATTATTACAGAGCGCTACACCAATATTGTTTTGGCCAAACCATAATAACAGTAATAGCCTAACTGACGGATTAGGATGACCGAATCATGAGCGTCCTCATAAAATATATGTTTCACTGTACGACTTAACGTTTATGCATATTGTTTTGCAACATTTAACATAAACAATTTCCCAAATTATAGACCTGTTCCGTTTTGATTGTTGGTCAAAGCATCTTGTCTCCTCAAATTACAGCCCTTTATAGTCTAGAAAAGGTTTGCATTTAGTTTTAAATGGACTTGCCGTTGTTAGAATTCGAGATGCATGACAAATACAGACTATGTAGGCTAATTACGATGTACGTTTTACTTTGTGAATAGGAATGTACAGTTTATGGGATGGATGTAGCCTATGGCACGCACACCGTGTTAGTCAATAGTTGGCTCGAATGAGACGCACTGACTTTTGGATGTGGTGTTGGGCCTGGAATTATAAATACTTTTGTGGACGTAATCAATATGCTGATTGTTAGTTTTAGAGGATGCAAATCCTTCAGAGACAGCCGTCCTAGTCGTGTGGACATGGTCAATAATCTGCAAATGTCCGTGCACAGGCCTTTGGAGGGCAGGTGCTGAAAGCACAGTATCTCTAATGAAAATGTCATACTGAACACCATGCAACCAACATATAAGCAAAGACTGGCCCAAATCTAGGCTATAGAATTTCGCTGTTATTCCACAATTTGCAAAGTACATTCCCAATGTATGTAGGTAATGTAATTCAATGCAGTGTACCAATGATCACATCAACCCTAAAGTGTGTGCGCGTGAATGTGTGTGTGTGCGCGCGTGCGCGTGTGTGTATGTGTGTGTGTAATCCCAGCCTCTATTGCAAAATAACATGCACTTGATTGGTTATTTGATTTGCCTTATGGCAAATATCCAGAAGGAGCCAAGATACCATCACTGGGGCGCCGAATGCAGTAAGCTCCATTAACACAGAAGCAAGGCGCCCATGAGGGGAAAATGATTAGCACCCACACGTTGGCACAGCATGATTCTTAACTGACTTGCCTAGTTAAATAAAGGTTAAATAAAAAAATTAAATAAAAAATACCAAACACATGTGACTTAGAAATGTTGTGCAGTATTTGTTTAGTATATTCATCATGACGGGAGCAGTTATTTTTTATAATGCCTTTATTTAGAATATTTACAATGGATTTATAAAAAATATATAATTAAAGCTTTTGCAGTTATTTTACATTTACAATTTATCACTTTGTTCACATCGTTGAGTTTGCATGCAGAAACCAGATTTGAAACCAATCAAGAAAATATAATGTTTTGCATATACAGGATACAGTTCAGCTGTCAATGCTACCCCTTATTTAGACTATAGCAATCTTGTTTAATGAAACATCAATGACAGACATTATTGGATTTAAATCCTGTATTTTACAGAAATATACATGAAGTAGGTTATTTAAATGAACAGATGACAAACCACCAACCACCACCTCCACTGCATGAGGACATAAGTCCTCATAAGTTTACATTCACAAGGCCATAGACCGACTGTAGGTCATCTATGGTTGGATACATTTGTATGCATATACGTTAGGCTATAAGGGCCCATTCAATATTTAACACTTAGGCAACAAATCATAAATAGTGCTTCCACTTACTGTTTGAATTCTTGAAATGCATTCAATTAGGTAAGGCAGGGTCTGCAGCTCGTTACCTAGGCCTATTGTGAGTTCTGAGTCCTCGGTTTGGGGCACGAGCTCCCTGGCTTACGAGGACGAGGTAGGGAGATTGAGTCCGTGTACACTGCTCAACGCCTCGTGCTGCTGCTGCTTGCTTAGTGGACTGGTGGGCTTTCTGTCTCCTGCAGAACACAAACAGGAGACGTTTGTATAGCACACAAGCACACATTACTCTTTACTTCAGCAAAACACAGAAAGAATGGCAATATTTATACAAATATATATATATATATTCTCTTAGGCCTATAGCCTACAGTCCTGAAAGTAAGACTACACCATGCATGCAACATTTAAATACAAAATAGGTTAATAATAATAATAATAATAATAATAATAATAATAATAATAATAATATTAATAATAGTCAATGTTAGGCTATAAGGCTATTCATTTGACACCATATTTAAATTATCCATACATTATTTGACGCAATTATTATTTTCCTTTTTTAAACGTCACATGCCATTTAAATTTTAGGCCTACACTTTTCATGAACTTACTGACAACATTTATCGCAAGCTGCAATATAACGTTCAAATTCCGTCTTCTCGGGTTCACATCTCATTCATCCTCGAATCTATCCATGCATAGGCATAATTTTCGTCAACGCCATATCATCTGTAAATGTAGGTTAATAACAAACTTTTTAGAACACCTTTTTTTACTTTATCATTTAGTTTGAAATTAAAATATAAATACCAAAAGAAAACGTTTTAATCGAAGCATGGCTAGAATACCTGTATAAGGGCGGAGATCATTCAGCCGAGATCACTTGGTTCAAGCACCTATTTAGGCCTATCTCAGCCTAAAATAGTTCGTATTTATCTGACATCGACATATATTCACTATAGGTCCACGCCATTAAGGCAAGCTACATCAACATTTTAGGCTGCTACAATTTCGAGACCACTTGCAAATGAAGGCCTACATTGCTTTTGCACTAATACCCTAGATTTGTGTCCCCCATTATTCGTACTCCATGATAATTATTGTGGGGCTTGACAGTAACATAATTTAATTTCCACAATTTAACAACTGCTGCTAGATTAATGGTAGCCTAATAAGTGTGTGTGTGTGTGTGTGTGTGTGTGTGTGTGTGTGTGTGTGTGTGTGTGTGTGTGTGTGTGTGTGTGTGTGTGTGTGTGTGTGTGTGTGTGTGTTGTGTGAATAGGCTATATAAAGACATTTAAAATAAGACAATATTAACATAATTTGTATTTTACACCCTGTCATTTAATTTAAATTAACGATTTATTTTTTCTGTAGATTAAGGAAAATTGAAGGGAAACGAGTCAGCTGCCAGTGATGTTCAAATTACGCTAAAATTACGTTATCGCAGTTTTGATCAGAATGGAACACTATCAAACAGTTTCTTGCCTACCTTCTCGCGATGGATGTTTGAACGCCATTGAAGAGTGTATGTCTCCTGCGTGCATCGTCATGCCGCTGCTTGGGAGGGACAAACTCGAGTTCTGGGACTGCCAGTGGTGTCCAGGGGTCACATAGCTACCTGGCCCACTATAAACGCTGTACTGGTTTGAAGATGAGTAGGCACACGCTGGCACATAACTGGATAATGTTGATGAAGGCTGCAAGAAAATACACACAAACACAGAATATGTCAGATTTAGGTTTCCCAGAACGAAAACATTTGCACATCTATGACATAGCCTAAGTGTGTAGGCCTGTATATCCATTCAACCCAATTTATATTAATCTGCTTTAAAAAATGCTGGAGCAAATGTTGCAATTTTGGGGGGAAAATTGAAACAACTTGAGAATAACAATCTGTTATTAAACAGATTAATTCCTTTCAATACACACTGTATTACACTTAGAGCCCAGTCTCTCTGTAGATACAGGCCGCAGCTAGTCTTCTGCATTCATAGGAGTCCTTGTTGTTTTTACCTGTGCATATTTTATGTCCGCATCAATGGCTGATTTGTCAATTCCGTTCACTGTATGAGCAGAGGGAAACGTCGCTCTGTTGACACTACTCCAGTCCTCCATTTTCTGTGGATATCCCTCTGCTCCAGCAATAGCTGATTAGGAAACAGCAAATTGCACTTTTAATATCAGATTATTGGGGGGAAACTGTCCAAATGTCTCTGATCTATTGTTGATCAGATAGGCCTATTCATAACCAGGCCTATCAAATAATCCAATATAAACACAGTAGCCTAGCCTTAGGGACGCTAAAATATTAAATGGGATCTAAATGACATTTTCCACTTAATATTGCACATTATATCGGCAATATTTCTTAAAATGCTATCAAAACAATACGTTTTAAAGAGAGGAATAGTGTGCCAAATTGTGCGTATCCAATCAAGGCCTGTTGTTTTTGTTTCTGAATCCAGAACTTTATATAGCCTAGGGTTCGTCAGTAATCTATAGGAAAGGGGAGAAATGCAACGAGGCTATCACACGTTTATATCAAGTATAAATTGTCAATGCCACATAGAATGATCGATTATTATATCGCATCGTTCTAAAAGCATGTGCCACAATTATGCCCTTTCAAAATTGGCTACATGCTAGGCTACTTGCTAACTTAATTAGTTTATTTGATGGCAGAGCTGCAGCCATGCCATGGCTAACAATCCATCTGGGGCCTAGAGGCAACACATCACTAAGAACATGACAAGTAGGACCTTATATTGACCTTAGGTCCCACGGGGAACGAGGAGGCTTTAACAAGTATCCTTGTCTAAGCAAGGTGTTTGCCTACAGGCACGAGTGAGTAGGCCTACAGAGTAAGTTGTTTTCCTTGTGAGGCACCAAACCCAGGCCTAAAAAGGTGTATAGGGCAAATTTCCACCCTGATGAACTAACGTCAAAACTGGATGTATAGATCATTCATCATGGAATGAGTTATGAACTGAACAGCACGTCAAATAGCTTGAACCAGTGACCCCAAATGTACTTGGACAATTATTGGAAAATGGGTTATAACTGGGTGTGCATGGTGCCATATAGATCAACACGCAATCATTTGTCTGGAAAATTGATTCAATATTACACACCTTGATGATCCATGAAGGCCCTGATACCCAGAATGTTGGTGACAGTGTGCGCTGACGGCCAGGCTCTTGATATGCTTACATGCCCGGCCGTCACGGGTACTCCGGGACCGCTGCCCATTTTGCCATTGGGTGACATAGCGTTGGGGTATGAATAGGGGTATATGTGGTTGTAAGAGAGGCCGGCCTGTGTGGGGGCTTGCTTGCTGCTCTCATACTGGTTCGGCTGGGAAAGATTTCCAATCTTGTTCCGTAAAATCCGGCTGATGGAGCTTACTGAGGGCACGTTGTATTTGTCACAAACTCCGTCAGCGAGAAGCCTGTCCCGGATCTCCCAGGCAAAGATCCCCGGGTCACCTAGTTTGTAATCCCTTATGTTCTTCACCACATTCGGTGTGGTAACGCGTGGTTTGCTCCCCCCGATGGCACCGGGTAAAATGGAACCCGTTTCATTGTATCGTGCTAGTATCTTGCTCACACAGCCGTGGGAGACGCGAAGTTGCCTACTGATATCGCAGGGTCTGATCCCGAGCTGGGCCAACTCCACTATCCGTAGTCGTATGGCGTTGGGCAGGGGTCGTCCATTAACGAATACACCACCCAACTGATTCACCTCGCCATAGGTTTGCTCTGCAGGGAATGAATATACATGGACATATTCAACTATCATGAAAAGCAGACAAAACTATTTTCATGCTCTCCATACACACAGTAAATTTAACCGTGGACAATGAGTGCTAATGCAAGTTGTTATTACTATTCACATCAGGAAGCTACATTTAACTTACCCTGGATCTTAGTGACACTTTTGACACTTTTTAAGTTTTATGTCAATTAATTTCATGACCTTTACATTAACTATCCATTTAATCAACCATTGAAATGAACTCCCAGATTATGAATAGTTTACATTGGCATATCGGAAAAGATCACATGCCTGTCGTGTAAACTATCTTTCCATTCGTTCTGGAAAGGGATGTGTCTGTCCACTTTATCTACATCCCGAAATCAACTTTATGGTTATTTCTGGCGTTATGCAGGCGTGTTAAGCACGGTTATGCTTCCATAAGCTTTCTTTCACTGAAGCGTGCAGATGTTAACGCAAGCTTACCCATTTGCCTGTGGTTCGAGATGCTTTGAAATAGTTGCCCCTCAATGGCTGAATGCGGTGGTTCTCCCTTCTGCACGAAGGAAGCAAAAAGTTGAAGAACAAATGAGACTTCTAAAATGTCTCCTCCCGATGTTCTTTTCCTTGTTCTGTCACAGTGCTTTGAGAGAAACTACTTGGTACAATGGCACTGAAGTGATCTTCATCCAATAAAGGCACATTTGAGTTATACCGGAGGCTGAAGTTTGCTGGGATTAATTTGACGCGTCCCTCACGTCAATCTTACCAGTTACGATGGAGCTCTGGTTTGATTTCATTGGCCGTCCTGACTGTGGATAGGCTGCTACACATCAGCACCATCCGGTTCGCTCAATTCAACCTCTGGGTATTTTACATAGGGGGAAGTGACTGAGGGAAAACGTTTATCCAACATCATGCATTGGTAGGCTAAATAGAAAAGATGGAGTGACTATTTAAACCATGGAATGAGGTGAGCTTGTGCTTTTGGATGGACTTCCAATAGGCACTTCCACTAATGTTAATTGTGTTTATAATAGTTTATGAGTGACACTTGGCAACATAGCATGCAGTGTAGCCTATATATTTTGATCAGAGCACAATTAGAATCTTATCCACCCAAAAAGTTGTTAGTTCTGACAACATGTATCAGTTGAATACGTTTCCTTATTTCTCCATTAAACAATCTGTGAACCTAAGAACTCTTTAGGTCAAGATCAGAGATCACTTACACATATTCTGTTATAAACCTGCTAAAGATGTGGACAAAATGTATTAGCACAGGTATAGGCTCATGCGTAAAGTGCAATTGCAAAGAATATTGTGATGGGATACACATTATATATTTCTATGACGTTTGATTTACAAACACATTTACTAAGTCTTGTTTATTTTTTTCATTAAAACATAATATTTCAGAATTGTTTCACTCCATCCACATTTTCATACCGTCCATTTTCGTACACTGTCAATTCCCCCAACATTTGCCAACTCCATTTTGATTTGAATCAACGTATTTTCATTCTAATGCCTATTATTCTATTACTATTGTCTCTAATATATTTTCCAGTATGCTTTACAATGCCTCCATATGTTTACATTTGTTTGTTTTTTGGTGCATTGTGGGCACAAACTCACACCTGCGAACTGAGCTGAAGCGCATATTATGATCCGCGCGCCATGAGAGGCCAGACCGAGCAGACCATGGGCTAATAGAATAGTGTCACATGAAGTTTCGATTACAACCCAGACCAAGGGACTCACTAACTGGTAAGGCCTTTTTTTACACGTCCATCCTTAGCATCAGACATGCTATAGGACTCATGTAATCGATACCTTTGTGGCTTGTAATGCTCCCAGACTATAGGGTATTGACTGAATTCCAGAGGCTAGCATTATCACAGCATGTTCTCTGTGTTTCCTGTGGAAGTTAAGAAAGTATCGTTTATAAGCTTGCAAAATGTCAGCAGTAAAAGTTAACAGTCGTCCCAACCGTAACAAGGTGCAGTGTCACTATCCCCTCTCTCTTGGCCAGTTCACTACAGGTCTTAAAGGGATCGAGACACATGGAAAACATCAGGTTGGGTCACCACAGCAACCTTGGATGGAGGCGAAATAAGAGGAGAGGTCGATCGCTCATTATGGTACAGTTACAGTGAAGGCACAGTTAGTGTGATAATGTTGCTCACTGCTCTCCAGGTTGTCTGCTAGGAATAGGAAAACAAACATAATGCATACAATGCAAAATTGACCGTTTCTCAATTAAATTAGCATCATTTCTTGACTATCTTGATGAAGTGATATGCTACAGAACTACATTAGGTCTATCTGTTTTGTTTAGTTTATTGACAGAATTCTGTGGAATTCTGTTAAAAAATTTTTTCTAAATCTCCAGGACTGCCCAACAGAAACCAAGTTTCCCTCATCTGGAAAGAATAGGAATTACACCTTAGATGCAAGCTCATCTAGTTTTAACAGATTCCAACATACTGCACACGACTGTGCAGATTATTTGGCTAACGAGGACACTCTGGAACACAAACATGTCGTGATGTGTCAGGTATAAATGCATGTTTCAAATATATTTTTCAAAATCGTTTTTGACAAGAAAGACAACGTGAAATAGTTTAAGTTTAAAAACTATCTGTATTAGACTATATTGCGAGTCAATTTTAGGACGGTATTACTGGTAGGCCTATCTGGTGAGCTGATTCAGCCGCTTAGTAAGCCTACAGGGCAAATTACAAATCAATGGGTCGACTTTTATCAATAACCAAATGACAAAGTATATTTATTTTCATTCAAGTTTTGTATTGTGTCTTTATGAAAGCATGTCTGAGAAGATAATCGGTTAATCGTCTGCACTTTGACGCTGAAGATATCAAAACAGTTATGTTGTTAAGAAGCAATATTGTATAATGTCAACAAGCTAATTAAACTTTTATCCACAGGTTTTTAAAATGTATTTCCATATAAGCAAATCATTATTTATTACTATTAGCACCGTTAGATATTTGGTCAAGTAGGTTTACATTGACAATTTAAAATAAATTATTCTTCCTTTTTTTCTGGAAAATTCAGAAACATTGCAAAATGTATAGTGTGATTATAAGCAATAGGCTACATGGACGTTTAATATCATGTGATTTACATTTGATTATTTCTATAGCCTATAATTACTTGAACATTTCCGAGTTTGTGCTTTTGTCAATCTCTGTAGAGAAAGGTATATGCTAAACTAATCTTCAAAATTGTTGCCTATTTCCGTACTAGATAAATAAGCACCAATGATCAATTGAAAATGATAATAATGACTTTTATAAAGGGACTGGGGAATAATATTATTTTAGGCTATACGATTGTATCAGTAAAATGTAGTAACAGATACACTTTATACGCCTATACTCGTTAACCTATTGCACAATAGTTTTAACACTTTCAATATTGCATTATGCACATAAAGGCCCTCAAAATTGACTGAAGTCTTCGTAGGTCTATGGAGTCTTTTTTGGTGCATTTTCCTGATAAAAAGCGCCTAAATACATGTTTGGGAGAAGAATTAGCTGCTGGTAAAGTGGGAAGGTTGTGTTCAAGTGTGGCCCTGCAAAAGTCACGTGACAAAACCAAACAAAGCGTTAATGAATTTCCCTAAATGCCCGTTGTGAAACGATGAACATTTGCATGAATTAAATGTAGTTTTTGTAACGGTTGAACGTCCAGTAGCCCTCAAACACGGGAGCCTGGCCATTGAAATAAAACGAACAGACTTGAAATAGAGTACATTTGAGATAATGAATCAGGCCAAAACATCACTTGTCTCTCATGTTTGATTTCCAGGAAGAGTTAGATGTGTCTCAGTCCAATCTGTATGCATCATTTCAATCATTAATGACTGGCATCACTCCAACAAAAATATGAGCTGACACCAAAAAGTTATGTTTTTCCATTGCTAGTTTGAACGAATAGTTTCTCAAAAGTTGGTGTTTCTGTATGGGCTATATCCTCCTCTCGAGCGCCTCAAACCAGGACATTCTCCAGTTGTGGTGGCGGCTGGAGAAAGGCCAGTGTGCGCGCGGGCCTGGGTCCCTACAGGTGTCCACCTCTCGTCTCATGTCACCTCTGTGGTTACAACCCATGACGCAGGAGGCTGGTGTGCGCTTATTTCAGTTTGGCACACACATCATCACCGCATCACTGGATGTGTTGCCAGGAAGCTCTCGTGTAGGGCCTATGGGTAGTGTTCTCAATGCCTTATGCATTAAACGTAGTGCACACGTAAGGCTTATAAGGATGTATAGCTGAAGCGGAGCTCATTCAATTTGTTTAGGTCCAGCATCACACGTTATCCATCCAGCCGCGACCTTTGTAACCTCAGTTGCGTCTTGTGAACACTGCAGGCTAATTAAATTTCACACGTTACTGTAGGTATTCACCATCGTCTAGCCTTGTATTAGGCTTTAGCTCTTACGGTAGGCCAGTATTTAACTACTTAGGCCTATTCTCGCTGACAGCCCATATTCTGCTCAATAGATAAGCCTATGCGTAATAACCGATAATGCGTTGTTGTTTTACTGATCACTCCCCTCCACGGTTTACTACTAAATACAAATACATGGCGATGCTCCAACAATCCTGAATAAACCCGTCTGATTTCGCTATTTTATTTTTGTTCAGTTTTCGATTTTGCATGAAATTTCCATTTTGCAGCTAGCCCACTTAAATTTGGTTATGTTGTATTTTCGATTATATTTCGTTTAGAAATCCAACCAAAAGTTGCCTATTTCAACGATTGATAATCGAATTAATATTTGGCCACTAAACGAAATAAAACATTTCTAGCCTATGCTTTACTGTCAACATATGCCTCATCTCCCCCCATGAATTGATACATTGTTTTTAAATGTTTATTGATAGTTTTCAATGATAGAGAGATGCAAACAAATTTGGGTAGATATCCTTTGTATTTGTCTCCATCCACGTCGCTTGTTTTAACTTGTATTTGAACACCGTTGAAAATTGCAGGTGCACAGACCCAGTCCTTCAGTATTGATTGATCTTGGTTTCAAGCGACGTTAACGATGTCTCTCTTCAAGTGTGCATGATCATATCCGTGAATGAAGGTCTTCGTATATGTCTGGTTTTCATATAGCGTAGGCTAGCTCATACGTTCATTAAATGACTTTTTCTTTGGGCTTCAGTGAAATTACTGGCCCCTATTCCCAGTGGATTAGAGGGAACATATGGAAATCGACTGTTTAATAATGAATTGCAAATCCCCACAAATTAATTTACTATAGCTTATCGGGCATTTTTACTTAGCAAAATTATATATTAGCCTAATACCAATTTCTCCATTGCATTGTGCCTTTTTGAAATTGACATTTTATTTATTGATGTGTGTGTGTGTGTGTGTTTGTGTGCGTGTGTGTGTGCGTGGCCTGGAGGCACGTGAGTGAGTAAGTGTGTGTGTGATATTTATATCAATGATGTTTTTTATATCATAGGATGCTCGATTTCAATAAACTGTTAATAACATGATACACATTTTGAACTTTTTCGTATGAAGGCAATTGGCCTTCAGACGTTGAAAAGGCAGATGTTTACGGTATACAGTATTTTCTATTAGATATGGTTTCAAATGGCCTTTTTATACTGGATGGGCCATGGTGTTTTATTGAAGACCTGTTGTTCCTCCGGTTTTGATTGAGTGTTTGTGAGTTTTGTGATCTCATACCTCCGTATGGAAATTGTTAGACAGGGTCCACACTGCCTGCATCTAGCACACTAGGATCAACATGGGCCAGAGAGTATAAAACTGGGTGTACTAAAATACAATTCAGGTCATTTCGATAAGCCCACAAGTATTCTGTTTGGAATCGGCCCTGAGAGCAAGGTATCCTGTGCATGGATCACATCAATAAAGGATCTCTGTTGCCTATCTGTGCAATTTAGATACTCCTCCCATGCCCTTATCTCCTCTTTAGCTTGAATCTGCATGGGACCTATATGAACCTATATGGTTCATGAGTATGACTATATTCATAGATACACATAATAATCATACTATTTTATTTCTTTTATTCCATCTTTTAAAAAATCCATACAATTTTAGGCTGTCTTTATGATTGGGGAAAAACCACGTCCTCCCCCTGTCAGGTTTTGAGTAAGCACTGTAATGCACAGTGGGCCCTCATCCTCTCACAGTGTTTGCCTGTCCGCCTTTCCCCTCATATCTGATCCAGAAGTGATGTGTAGTTTCCCTTGTGCTGCTAACGCTGGTGGGTGCAGACCTATTAGAGAAGGGTTGGAAGGCAGGGAGCAGCACAGTGATTTTATGGCCCAGAGACCCACTCTCGGCTGCAGTACATGCCTAATGAGAGTGTGCAGAGCCATGTGAGACATGCCAGCTTTTATCAGGTTGGGTAATTGCTTGGGACCTTTTCGAAACGCGTCCCGTGTGCAGAGGGGAGTCTAATTGTTACATGGGGAGGGAGCCTTGTCTAGCCGTGTACGAATATGCGTCCCTTTTGATTTCCAGGCTGTATGTGCAGCAATCCAAAACCCACTCTGGCAAAGAAATTCGATTTGTACAGTACTGTAGTCCTCCATCTCAGAAACACAGCTTTTATACAGAGAGAAAAAACATATTTTGCCAAAAAAAAATCCATCCTCACAATGTGGCACAGCTGGGCTTGCAATTGAACTCAATTGGATTTCATCTGTTAAATGTGTATTATCTGCACTGTGGCGTGTAAAACGAGAATGAATGGCTGTGGACTAAAATGGATCCACTTCATGTTGTATTTCCTTTACTGGAAATACTGGACATTGTTGGCAGAGATGATCATGGCTGGTAAGTGCTGGATATTTGTGTGTGTGTGTGTGTGTGTGTGTGTGTGTGTGTGTGTGTGCGGTATGTGTTTGTGAGTGTGTGTCCTACGGCACCAAGAAGAGACCAGCTATCGAACCTAATAGTGGACCACCTTGAGGTATCCCTATGGCACTCACCACACAAGCATAGCTCAGTGAACTATACAGTGCATCCTCTAACAAGCTTGCTCTTCATGGTTCATTGTTTATATTCTATAGTGTTGGCTGCACTTGAAATCCATAACAGTGTTGCTAAATATTGGGGACATATCTGGCTTTCATTAAGCATGGAAATATATCAAGGAAAATATCAAATAGGTATTTATTTATTTATTGTGCTGCGATCCAATAAAATGTTGTCAGAAAATATGAACAGGGTGATTGTTAACATTCCCAGTGTGATCTCTGTCTTTTTAGACTTGTTGGCCTTCCTCACTGAGAATGTGTGTAATCCGTTGCGTTTCAGTGTCAGAGATAGGCTACCCTGTCATTTGAACTTCCCCATACACTACTCTCATGTACCCATCAGCGAGGCATATATGGTAAACACAACCGTAAAACAGCTATTTTGATTATTCACAGATAGTTGAGTCCCACAATGCATCTCCTCTTTGATAAATGAAGGCTTTTCTGTAATACATGTAAGAAGAGGCATATCTAGAGAGAATGGAACTGGTGTCCTCTATAAAGATAAAAACACAATAATCAGTGACCACAAATTGAATTAGTTCACATCTAAATATTATATCTGAGGATCTGAGGATCTCTGAGGATCACACGTCAAACTCCAAAGAAGGCTAATGGCTCATGTTTGGCCTACTTGGATCTCGTCCCATGATATGGAATAATTCTGGATTACATACTGTAGATGTAGTATTGTATTGACTTATACAATGAGACACGCCTGTTGTAACATCTGACGTAGGGGTTAATCAAGATAAAGATACATGATACTCTCTCAAACCCCATCTAGCATGAAGCTAATTAGCAATAACGGAATGCAATAACTGCATAGACATGTTGTAGTGTAATGAATCACACAGATACAGTGTCTATGAATGCAATGGCTGAGGGTTGATGGTCAGCTTGTTGAACAGGTAGTGTGTTTTTTTTACTAATAATGTGATTGAAGATAATCACAATGTTAGCCCTTTTTGTATTTCTCCTGATTATTAGATTACTACCTGGACAGAACGCATTCCGAATACTACCTCTACTAGAACTGCCTCTACATACAAGATAGACAAGATGAGACCAGAGCATTGGCAATCAGAAGATGATGACAGACTCCAAACATATAAACTGATGTAGTTCCATGGGTTTGTGTTGGTATGGGAATTCATTAGAAACACTCAATATGAAGTCATCACATACTTATGTATTCCTTTAATAATATTTTGGCTTTGTGTGATTCTGTGACTAAATATATTCTGTATTCTTGATTAAGTCTTCTAATAAAGATTTATTTAGCTACATCTGTGTGATGTTTATAAGGCATGTTAACTAGATATTAATCCTAATTGGTTAGATGCAATTGTTTTAATTGACATGATAATGTTTGCGTATGACGTTGGAGAGCCTTCTTGGGTATTTGTGTTGTAATGTTTCAACTATAGGTCTTATAATATGTGACGCTGTTGGCATTCCATTGTTGGTAGTTGGCAGTGTGGCATGGCCGGGTTTGAGTGGTGTTCACACAGTCTGCCATCAATTAACTGGAACACTTTAAACTCCAAAGAAGGCTAATGGCTCATGTTTGGCCTACTTGGATCTCGTCCCATGATATGGAACAATTCTGGATTACATACTGTAGATGTAGTATTGTATTGACTTATTTTTCTTTATAAATACATTACACCTTATAGTATACTACAGACTGTTCTCTATGCTACTGCATGGCAAGCGATACGGTTTATTATCTATCTATCCTAATGCCTAGACACTTTATCGCTACCAATTTGTACATAAAGTGCATTCAAAAAGTATTCAGACCCCTTTACCTTTTCCACATTTTGTTACGTTACTCTAAAACGGATTAAATAGTTTTTTTCCACTCATCAATCTACACACCATACCCCATCATGACAAAGCAAAAACAGATTTTTAGAAATATCACATTTACATAAGTATTCAGACCCTTTACTCAGTACTTTGTTGAAGCACCTTTGGCAGCGCTTACAGCCTCGAGTCTTCTTGGGTATGACGCTACAAGCTTGGCACACCTGTATTTGGGGATTTTCTCCCATTTTTCTCTGCAGATCCTCTCAAGCTCTGTCAGGTTGGATGGGGAATGTCGCTGCACAGCTCTTTTCAGGTCTCTCCAGAGATGTTTGATCGGGTTCAAGCCCGGGCTCTGGCTGGGCCACTCAACGACATTCAAAGACTTGTCCCAAAGCCACTCCTGCGTTGTCTTGGCTTTGTGCTTAGGGTCATTGTCCTGTTGGAAGGTGAACCTTCACCCCAGTTTGAGGTCCTGAGCGCTCTGGAGCAGGTTTTCATCAAGGATCTCTCTGTACTTGGCTCCGTTCGTCTTTTCCTCGATCCTGACTAGTCTCCCAGTCCGTGCCACTGAAAAACATCTCCACAGCATGATGCTGCCACCACCATGCTTCATCGTAGGGATGGTGCTAGGTTTCCTCCAGACGTGACGCTTGACATTCAGGCCAAAGACTTCAATCTTGGTTTCATTAGACCAGAGAATCTTGTAGAGTCTGGCCACTCTACCATAATGGCCTGATTGGTGGAGTGCTGCAGAGATGGTTGTCCTTCTGGAAGGTTCTCCCATCTCCACAGAGGAACTCTGGAGCTCTGTCAGAGTGACCATCGGGTTCTTGGTCACCTCCCTGACCATGGCCCTTCTCCCCCCGATTGCTCAGTTTGGCCGGGAAGCCAGCTCTAGGTAGAGTCTTGGTGGTTCCAAACTTCTTCCATTTAAGCCAGTTTGCGCTGTTCTGTGAAGGGAGTAGTACACAGCATTGTACGAGATCTTCAGTTTCTTGGCAATTTCTCACATGGAATAGCCTTCATTTCTCAGAACAAGAATAGACTGACGAGTTTCAGAAGAAAGTTATTTGTTTCTGGTCATTTTGATCCTGTAATCGAACCCACAACTGCTGATGCTCCAGATACTCAACTAGTCTCAAGAAGGCCAGTTTTATTGCTTCTTTAATCAGCACAACAGTTTTCAGCTGTGCTAACATAATTGCAAAATGGTTTTCTAATGATCAATTAGCCTTTTAAAATGATAAACTTGGATTAGCAAACACAACGTGCCATTGGAACACAGGACTGATGGTTGCTGATAATGGGCCTCTGTACGCAATGTAGATATTCCATTAAAAATCAGCCGTTTCCAGCTACAATATCCATTTACAACATTAACAATGTCTACACTGTATTTCTGATCAATTTGATGTTATTTTAATGGACAAAAAATGTACTTTTCTTTCGAAAACAAGGACATTTCTAAGTGACCCCAAACTTTTGAACTGTAGTGTACCTCGCTTACCTCGCACCCCTGCACATCTTCTCTATACTGGTAGGTACCCCGTGTATATAGCCAAGTTATCGTTAGTCATTATGTATTTATTCCTTGTGTTATTCTTCTATTTTTATATTCTTTCAATTTTTTTCTCTCTGCATTGTAAGTAAGCATTTCTCAGTTTACACCTTTTCTTTACGAAGCATGTGACAAATAAAATGTAATTTGTAGTATTGAAAAATTCGATAAGGACAAACGTTATTGCCCCCAGAGTTGTATAGTAAGGACATTTTCTTTTTAATTCATTGCACTCTTCCTCTGATGTTTTCATGTCATGTATTTTCCAGTATAATTTTACACAGCACGTATGCTGAGCACAGGCTTGAAGGGACAGAAGCTTTGAAGTCATGCCCACCTGTTTAATAACCTGCAACAATCATGGGTTGTGCTTTTTGAGAGCAACTCAGAGCATGGAGAATCCCCATTGAGCAGTACCCCTCAGATGTATACATTCAGAATATGTGTATGTGTAGTATTGTTTTTTCACCTCTGTTAGGGTTAGTGTGTGCTGTCCCTGTACACATAAGAATGCTGTGGCAGGGCCAGCCCAAAAAAGTGTGCTTTGGGACATTCAAGGCCTGCTATCGAGAGGCAGTGTGATATCATTTTCCGCCAAACCAGAAATGAAGGCCATGGACAGACCTTTTCTATGTCAGGGATAGGGGTAGTGTATGTTTTCTGACAGTTGCTCCTTTCAAGATTAATGGGTTTATGAGAACCGTGTGTCTTCCTCCAAAAGCCAAGCTCGAAATCTGTCAGTGTTACCAGCAGCATAATAGTGAAGTCCTGACATTGGAATCCAAAAGACAGAGTGAGTTTTGATGTCACAACAGAGCAGAAAAGTGTCTCTATACTGTGTGTGTGCGTATGTGTGTGTGTTTGTTTTAGAGACTTATGTTTGGTAGCCATCTTGGTTTTGTTATATTAGGGACGGAAAAAGCTAACCACTTTTGTTCCATATGTTGACCTTCGTCTGAAACAACTTTAACAAAAGGGTTGATATCTGATGTAAATGTAATATCTGTAGGGATGGTAAAAACATAGATTCAACACTGTAGGTTCAGCATCTTTTAATTTTTATACCATGCACTCCAAAATGAAAACAGTTGCATAAAACTTCAGGTTTGGTTTAAGTGTGGTTTAAGTTTCTGTAGCTAACTTCTTGTTTACTCTGGAGACGGAAAGAGAAAAGTAATTACAGTTCACGTTAAACGCTGCATATGTCTACTCAATCGTAAATAACCTTAACATTTTAACGCAGATCTTTCATGATACTTTAGCGATAAGGAATGAATCCAGCCCTTAGTTGCTGAGGGTGGATGTGAAATGTAGCGTGATCAGAAGGAAAGGCACTGGCATCCAGGCAGCCTTGTTGTATCTGTGTGGACATCAGTGAACCACTGCCAGACACCCATAAATACGTTCCCTTATTTCTAGCATGGTGTGGATGCCAGTTGGTCCTAGAAGTGGGTTTGTTTTGGGTGTTCTCAGCGTTTTCCCGCCAGCGCCTCACTTCCACGTTTCTCATAAGAGAGCCACTGACTTCCTGAAATGCACATGTATTCATACTGGTAGTCGTCTGTCATTTCAGTGATTTGTTGAAAGCTGCATAAGTTAAGTCCAGTGTCTGTACAAAGGAGACCTGTTTGTCCAGACACACATGGATTAATCAACTAGACATCCCACGTTCACAAAGTGTAGTGTCACATAAATGCAGAATCAACATGAAGTTGAACCTCAACTATGTTCAGTAATCCTAGCTCTGGGTATACAGATCAGTATTGAATGTGGAACCAACTGAATTTTACAGTTAGTTTAGGGTATTTAGATTTCACTACTCATTCTAGAAAATAACATTTAAATAACACTTATTTTAACACTTAAACTTCAATAACACTTGAACAATTGCAGAATCCAAATTAGATTTCATTTCATAGTATTTGAAATACAATGCACACATGATTAATAATGTCCTCCTTTTAACCTTCCAAAATGGGGGACCGTAGCTCACTCATACAAGTGGTGAAATGCCTGACATGTTTGCATAGAGTAGGGACAGACAGGACTGCATCCAAGCCTGGACTTGCTGGCCAAGAAAAAACTCAAACATACACACACACACACACACACACACACACACACACACACACACACACACACACACACACACACACACACACACACACACACACACACACACTGCACACAAGTAGATGGAGGGTGCATACTGCAGAAATCACTACTTTAGTAGCATTACAGATATAGGATCTTAATTTGACCAGTATTCAAAATAATCCTGCAGCAACAGGATTTGAACATATAGTCCATAATGTTGCTTGATTGGTGGTTAGGCTATAAACTGGTCAAATTTTGGCTACATGGAAAGTGCAATGCTGTTAATATAAATGTGTGTTATTGCAGGTTTTCAGTGAATATTTGTAAATCACAAAGCTCATCTGCATTTCCGGCAGCGAAGGGTAATTCTCAGTAACAACAGAGTGATCAAATTAAGATAATCTGTATGTGGTATAATTGAGTTAGCCCCTGCATTGCTTTAGCCTCTGCACAGTGCAGTGTGATAATAAATCCCCTTCTAAACATACACCCACCCACCACCACTTTACCCCATCAGCAGTGAGAGGCTCTTCAGTTTACCTCATTGTGAAATGTCCAAAAGCAGAGCATATACAGTATGTCCTAATAGATGGCCAGGGCAATGAGGGAATAGCGGTGGGACATTTTTGAATGTTTGAAACCACTTAAAAAACGAACTCACATGATGCTTCTGTTGGCTATATAAGTGAATGCTGCAGGATAGAACAGATAAGACAGGAGAGGAGGTGAGGTGAGCTGTGGTGAAAGCACGTGACAACCTGTATGACAACAGAAGGTCTCTTGGTTTGCACACCTGTTCCAAACACATCCTAACCTTGCCTGCTGTACCATGAGCCTGTTCTGCTTGTTGTTGCAGAAAAGTCTTTAATTTACAAAACCTAAGTAGTGTAGTCACAGATTAGCTGCATTCTGTACTCCCCCTTACTGACCGTGGGGTGCAACATAGACAAGATGCATTCTTTGACAAAAAAGTCTACATAAAAGAGAATCATTTTAATCTGTTTCATTTTGTGCTGTGTAATGAAATGGGTAATGATCAGAATATACAGTGCCTTCAGAAAGTATTCATACCCCTTGACTTATTCCACAATTAGTTGTGTTACAGCCTGAATTCAAAATTGATTAAACTAATTTTTTTCCTCATCCATCTACACACAATACCCCATAATGACAAAGTGAAAACATGTCTTTAGACATTTAAGCAAATTGATTGAAAATGAAAGACAGAAATATCTAATTTACATAAGTATTCACACCCCTGAGTAATACATATTACAATCACCTTTGGCAGCGATTACAGCTGTGAGTCTTTCTGGGTAAATCTCTAAGAGCTTTGCACACCTGGACTGTACATTATTTGCGTATTATTATTTAAAAAATTATTCAAGTTCTGTCAAGTTGGTTGTTGATCATCGCTAGACAGCCGTTTTCAAGTCTTGCCATAGATTTTCAAGCCGATTTAAGTCAAAACTGTAACTAGGCCACTCAGGAACATTCAATGTCGTCTTGGTAAGCAACTCTACTGTATATTTGGCCTTGTGTTTTAGGTTATTGTCCTGCTGAAAGGTGAATTTGTCTCCCAGTGTCTGTTGGAAAGCAGACTGAACCAGGTTTTCCTCTAGAATTTTGCCTGTGCTTAGCTCTATTCTGTTTATTTTTATCCTAAAGAACTCCCTAGTCCTTGTCAATGACAAGCATACTCATAACATATTGCAGCCACCACCATGCTTGAAAAAATGATGAGTGGTACTGAGTGATGTGTTGTGTTGGATTTGCCCCAAAACATAACGCTTTGTATTCAGGACATAAAGTTAATTTCTTTGCCAAATGTTTTGCAGTTTTACTTTTTTGTTGTTGTTGTCATTTAGCAGATGCTCTTATCCAGAGCAACTTACAGTTAGTGAATACATATTTTTTATACTGGCCCCCCGTGGGAATCGAACCCACAACCCTGGCGTTGCAAACGCCATGCTCTATCAACTGAGCTACATTCCTGCTGGCCATTCCCTCCCCTACCCTGGACAAATTGTGTGCCGCCCTTGAGTCTCCGGGTCGCAGCCGGCTCTAGTGGCACAGTTAGCACTGCGATGCAGTGCCTTAGACCACTGCGCCACTCAGGAGTCTACTTCAGTTCCTTATTGCAAACTGGATGCATATTTTTGAATATTTGTATTATGTACAGGCTCCCTTCTTTTCACTCTGTCATTTAGGTTAGTATTGTGGAGTAACTACAATGTTGTTGATCCATCCTCAGTTTTCTCCTATCACAGCCATTAAACTCTGTAACTGTTTTAAAGTTGCCAGTGGCCTCATGGTGGAATCCCTGAGTGGTTTCCTTCCTCTCTGGCAACTGAGTTAGGAAGGATTTCTGTATCTTTGTAGTGACTGGGTGCATTGATTCACGATCCAAAGTGTCATTAATAACTTTGCCATGCTCAAAGGGATATTCAATGTCTGCTTTTATTTATTTTTTACCCATCTACCAATAGTTGCCCTTATTTGTGAGGCATTGGAAAACCTCCCTGTTCTTTGTAGTTGAATCTGTGTTTGAAATTCACTGCTCGACTGAGGGACCTTACAGATAATTGCATGTGTGGGGTACAGAGATTAGGTAGTCATAAAAAAATTATGTTAAACACTATTATTTACTACTGAACTTATTTAGCCTCCCGAGTGGCGCAGCGGTCTAAGGCACTGCATCTCAGTGCTTGAGGTGTCACTACAGACTCCCTGGTTCAATTCCAGGCTCTATCACAACCGGCCGTGATTGGGAGTCCCATAGGGCGGCGCACAATTGGCCCGGGTTTGGCAGGTGTAGGCTGTCATTGTAAATAAGAATCTGTCCTTAACTGACTTGCCTAGTTAAATAAAGGTATAATAAATAAATAAAATAACAAAGAGGTTGAATACTTATTGACTCAAGACATTTCTGCTTTTTATTTTTTATTAATTTGTAAAAATTTCTACAAACATAATTCCACTTTGACATTATGGGGTAATGTATGTAGGCCAGTGACACAAAATCTAAATTTCATCCAATTCAGGCTGTAACACAACAACATGTGTGAATACTTTCTGAAGGCACTGTAAATAGAGGTGACTGAGGTCTTAAGCAGAGGAATGTCCAAGTCATGTTCAGTTGAGTTTTCCACCTGGAAGACAATAAGACATTGACAGAGAGGAACAGTTTATGATGACACTGACATGGGAATGTTATATGTCAATTATTACTCCATTCATGTTCATTTGAGAATAATTTTGTGGCAGGTTTGGGGTGTAGAGGCCTCAGACATGAGGCTTTAGTTGAACCACTTCTGTACAGAAAACGACATCAGAGATTGCTAAATGTCAATATGCAATGTTGAGGTAACCATCTTCTCCCCATATAAAGTGATAGTGGTAATTACAGGGTTGGTGAAAGGTGTCTCTTTGCGCGTACAAGCATGTGAGAGAGATCACAGTGCTATGAAAATTAAAGGAGAGATTACGTTAATCAGGTATAATTAGATGAGGTTCACACCTTTAGCAGAAATTTGCAACAAAGGGAAATTATCCTGCCAGCACCTGAATAATACTACCCTGTCATTAGCTCACAGACAGTTTGTTTAGAGGGATCAATTAAGTATCATTTTATGTCATTCAGCTATATGGCAAATACCTTTGCTTTGGACTTACTTTCTTCCTATCAAGGCAGTGCTGCCGATAGAAAATGTGAAGGGTTGGAAACTTGATGTCAACAACGCTGTTGCTAAATCAAAGCGTCCCTCTCTGAATCATTGTGCAATTATCTCAAAGGAGAGACTTTCATGGAGTATTCAAAGTGTCTCCATATGCTGCAGAGCATAACCTCACACTACATCTCAAAAACATCCAGAGAAATGGAACTCCATGTCTGAGTGTCTCTTCCTGAAGAGGAACCTGTCCCAGAGAAAATGACTGCACCAAATGGAGAGACTGAGGCAAAGTTCCTAGGATCAAATAAAGGAGGCTTAAATCTTTCCTCGGCAGTAGATGTAGGGACACAGGTCCAGAGCTCCCCTCACTCTTTGAAACAGCAAGGACTTCTGAATGACGTAGAGCACTGGGTCATCATCATACAAGGCAAAGAACAACTTGAGGGCTGAAGAGAAAAGCTGTTCTCTTTGTTGTAATCATAAAGAAGATAATGCTGGTGATTGTTAGGGTGGTGATGATGATTGCATCCTTTCATTTTACTATTTTAAAATACAGTACTTGGATTCAGTGGGGTGTATTTTGAACTTGCCAGCTGTGACATCATTGTGTAAACATAACCTCTAAGTGTTGAATATGAAGATGTGCATCGTCAAACCTGACCACTTGAGAAGAGATACCCGCCTGAGGAGGATGACTTGAGGTCTCTTGTGATCTGGGAAATTGTCAGTATGGAAATGATCGATCTGCCTGATAATGGTAAGAGCCAGGTTAAGCTGGGCTCTGTCAGTGGCATTGCTTTAATATCAATAACACAGAGGAATGCCTGGTTTCAGAGAGGAACATTCAGGGAGCCGCGCCAGGGAGGCTTGAATGGATGCCAGACCCAAATAGACAACCAATTCCACATGGAGACGGGCCCACAACCTCAGAGCCAAGCAGAGACCAGCAGGCCTCCTGTGCTGTGCTGTTCTGTTCTGTGTATCCTGTTGCTCTCCCACCATGTAGCCATGCCCTTCCAAAACATAGAGTTTACAGCTACATATCAAAGTGATAATGGGCCTTGATTAACAATCTAAAAAAAATAGAGGTCTCTTTTTCATTGATTTTCCAGAGAAGTCAGGACGGGATGCTAGATTCTGGCCCCTCCTCTTCCTGCTGGGATGCATGTATATTGAAAAGGATTAACTGTCACGCCCCTGGCCTTGAATGCCTGTTATTCTTTAGTTAGGTTGGTCAGGGTGTGAATGCTAGAGGTTATCATGTGAGTATCTAGGTATCTATGTGTAGATCTAGATTGTATATTTCTATGTTGGCCGGGTGTGGTTCCCAATCAGAGGCAGCTGTCGATCATTGTCTCTGATTGGGGATCATACTTAGGTAGCCATTTTGCCTACCTATGTTGTGGGATTTTGACTCTTGTTTGGCTTGTTTGTGTGTAGCCATTGTGAACTTCACATTACGTTGCATTTGTTGTTTTGTCGTGTGTTAACTTAGTTAATAAACATGTATGCATTCCACGCTGCACCTTGGTCCAATCCTGTATTCAACGAGCGTGACAGAAGATCCCACCACCAACAGACCAAGCAGCGTGCCCAGGAGGAGCAAACACCCTGGACACAGGTGGGGAAGACGTGGTCTTGGGAGGAGATATTTGCTGGGAAAGGACCCTGGGCGAAGGTAGAAGCCCTGGTAGGAGAGGATCGACGGCGACTCCAAAATGCGAAATGACGAAGGAGACCCGAGAGGCAACCACAAGAAAAATGTTTGGGGGGGCACACGGGGTGGTCGACGAAGCAGCAGGAGGACGTGAAAGGGCTGACTGTGGAGGAGGAGGCCGCTATTGTAGAGGTCCTCCAAGACCTGCGGAACAGCAGTATGAGAGAGGAGGCCACCACATTACGGGGGCTGTTAGAGAAGAGGGAGCAGGAGCTCTCACTTCAGAAGGAGGCGCTGCAGGAGGCCCAAAGGGAGAAGGAATTAGTGGATGCATGGAGAGATGAGCTGGCCAGGCAACAGGAGGAGCTGAGAGAGGAGTTAACCCTCCAGCAGCAGAGAGCTCGGGCCTTAGAGCAGAGGCTGGCAGAGCCAGGTTTAGCAGAGCCAACTCCCCGTACTCGCTGTAAGGAGCGTGTGTTCATTGAGGAACCAAGTTATGCGGAGATCCGCACTGTGTCGCCAGTGCGCGTTCACAGCCCAGTGCGTCCTGTGCCAGCGCCCCGCACGTGCCGTGCGAAAGTGGGCATCCAGCCAGGACGGGTTGTGCCAGCTTTACACTCCAGACCTCCAGTGCGCCTCCACGGTCCAGTATATCCTGCTCCGGTTCTACGCACTGGGTCACCAGTGCGCCTCTCCAGACCGGTGCGCCCCGTACCTACTCCTCGCACCAAACCAGTGGTGCGTGTATCCAGTCCAGTACGGCCCGTACCTGCTCCCCGCACCAAACCAGTGGTGCGTGTATCCAGTCCGGTATGGCCCGTGCCTGCTCCCCGCACCAAACCAGTGGTGCGTGTATCCAGTCCGGTATTGCCCGTACCTGCTCCCCACACCAAACCAGTGGTGCGTGTATCCAGTCCGGTACGGCCCGTACCTACTCCCCGCACCAAACCAGTGGTGCGGGTCTCCAGTCCGGCCTGTGCCTCGCACCAAACCAGTGGTGCGTGTCTCCAGTCCGGTACGGCCCGTGCCTGCTCCTCACACCAGACCAGTGGTGCGTGTCTCCAGTCCGGCGCGGCCCGTGCCTGCTCCTCGCACCAGACCAGTGGTGCGTGTTCCGAGCCCGGTGCGGCCCGTGCCTGTTCCGAGCACCAGACCAGTGGTGCATGTCCCCAGCCCGGTACGGCTGGTGCCAGAGCATTCCGCTCCACCGGTGCCTGGTCTAGCTCCGGGCAGCGGCTCTACTCCAGTGCCAGAGCAGTCCGCTCCACCGGTGCCTAGTCCAGCTCCGGTCAGCTGCTCCACTCCAGTGCCAGAGCAGTCCACTCCACCGGTGCCCAGTCCAGCTCCGGTCAGCTGCTCCACTCCAGTGCCAGAGCAGTCCGCTCCACCGGTGCCTAGTCCAGCTCCGGTCAGCTGCTCCACTCCAGTGCCAGAACAGTCCGCTCCACCGGTGCCCAGTCCAGCTCTGGTCAGCTGCTCCAGTCCAGAGCCAGAGCAGTCCGCTCCACCGGGGTCCAGTTCAGCTCCGGTCAGCGGCTCCACTCCAGTGCCAGAGCAGTCCACTCTACCGGTGCCTAGTCCAGCCCCAGTCAGCTGCTCCAGTCCAGAGCCAGAGCAGTCCGCTCCACCGGGGTCCAGTTCAGCTCCGGTCAGCGGCTCCACTCCAGAACCAGACGTCAACCCCTCTCCAGGGTCGGGGCCTCCCACACCAGGGTCCAGACAGGGCTTGGTGCATCGCGGGGGGATTGCAGGTCCAGGCCCAGACGTCAGCCCCTCTCCAGGGTCGGGGTCTCCCACACCAGGGTCCAGACAGGGCTTGGTGCTTCGTGGGAGGACTGAGTCCGTACCTTTGGGGGGGGGGTACTGTCACGCCCTGGCCTTGAAAGCCTGTTATTCTTTAGTTAGGTTGGTCAGGGTGTGAATGCTAGAGGTTATCATGTGAATATCTAGGTATCTATGTGTAGATCTAGATTGTATATTTCAATGTTGGCCGGGTGTGGTTCCCAATCAGAGGCAGCTGTCGATCGTTGTCTCTGATTGGGGATCATACTTCAGCTGGTAGAGCACGGCGCTTGTAACGCCAAGGTAGTGGGTTCGATCCCCGGGACTACCCATACACAAAAAAATTTATGCACGCATGACTGTAAGTCGCTTTGGATAAAAGCGTCTGCTAAATGGCATATTATTATTATTATTATACTTAGGTAGCCATTTTGCCTACCTATGTTGTGGGATCTTGACTCTTGTTTGGCTTGTTTTTGTGTAGCCATTGTGAGCTTCACGTTACGTTGCGTTTGTTGTGTGTTAACGGGCCGTACCGTTTGTCGTGTGTTAACTTAGTTAATAAACATGTATGCATTCCACGCTGCACCTTGGTCCAATCCTGTATTCAACGAACGTGACATTAACAGTGTCTATGAGCTACCATTCCATGAGTAAGATCTCTTTCAGCATATCAAAATATTGAGAATGAAATGATCAATGTCAATAATATCAATTTTAAAATAATAAAATAGGAATGACCGGCATACAATAGAAAAACTTATATATAATTTTTTGTTTAAAAATGTGATTCATTTTGTACTATTAGCTCATTATTCTTGGTTTCTGTGTGTTGGCTGCTTGAGTTGTATATCAGTAGTAGGCTATTCCTCAGTGGTATGACTCTTCAGAACTGGAAGAACAGGTTGAAAGTGATACACGTTCTTCAGAGGCAGCCAGCTTAAATCAATCGTGACATCATTAGCATTCTAGAGTTAAAATGTTTGAGTTAAAGCTAGAAATGGATTTGTCACTGTCTCCTTGTCTTCAGATGATTAATTCTATCAGTAGATGTCTTCCCCCCTTGTTCTTTTTCTGAACTTAAGCCAAAGCAAGCACAAGCAAATCCTGGAGGACACATTTGACTGCCTGGTTTTAACCCTTTTCTTTTTTTCTGCTCAAACATTGCAAAAAAGACATATCATTTAAAAAAAAAAATTATAATGTTCTGTGAAAATTTGAGGATGTGGAAATGTGTAAAACATTTTTTTTTAATTGGATTGCCATTTCAAATGGGCCAACTTCATTCAGGTTTTGTTCATGGATGTGGTGCTTTAAAACTACTCTGTGGTAGAACTTTACAGAGGTGGAACACCATTAAACCCAGTGGCTTTAAGCCTTTACTGGGCCCTGGACAGCGAAGGTTGGATGAGCGGCGAGAGCCCAAGCCCTTTGAACTGTGCCTTTAAGTCTCTGCACCTTTGCAAACGTACAGACATCCCCCATCCTCCTCCACTGCACTCTGGGTCATATCGAGTTCTCAGGAAGAATGTAGATAGCTGAGATGCTGTCGATAAGGCGGTGCGAAGTGATGACACGATTGCAGAATCAGGCCCTCTAACGAGGCGCGGGCCACGGGTGAATGGGAACGCGTCGCTCAGAGAAGGTCACCTGGCATCTCAGTCAAGACGGAGACGAGCTGAGCTTGAGCTTGGCATTTCACCTACAAAAACGTATTTGGATTGCTGCTTGTGAAGTGAAATAAATAAAATCTGAGAAGCTTCTACAGCATATTCTATTCTTTCACACTGCTAAATATGTCTCCTTTCAGCAAAAGGATGATCCTACACCCCATCCACTTCTCTTCTATTTCCTCCAGACAGAGCCAGTAGCCTTCAGCGGACTGACCAGTGAGGAGAGCCCCATTACTACAGTCATTAGTGTTTATGAGATATCTCAGCAGCAGTGGTGGAAAAAGTACCTAATTGTCATACTTGAGTAAAAGTAAAGAAAATGACTCAAGTAAAAGTGAAAGTCACCCAGTAAAATATTACATGAGTAAAAGTCTAAAAGTATTTGGTTTTAAATATAGTTACAGTGCCTTGCAAATTTATTCATCCCCCTTGGCGTTTTTCCTATGTTGTTGCATTACAACCTGTAATTTAAATGGATTTTTATTTGGATTTCATGTAATGGACATACACAAAATAGTCCAAATTGGTGAAGTGAAATGAAATGAAAAAAAATCTACAAAATGAATAACGGAAAAGTGGTACGTGCATATGTATTCACCCCCTTTGCTATGAAGCCCCTAAATAAGATCTGGTGCAACCAATTACCTTCAGAAGTCACATAATTAGTTAAACAAAGTCCACCTGTGTGCAATCTAAGTGTCACGTGATCTGTCACATGATCTCAGTATATATACACCTGTTCTGAAAGGCCCCAGAGTCTGCAACACCACTAAGCAAGAGGCACTACCAAGAAAGGTGCACCATGAAGACCAAGGAGCTCTCCAAACAGGCCAGGGACAAAGTTGTGGAGAAGTACAGATCAGGGTTGGGTTATAAAAATATATCCGATACTTTGAACATCCCACGGAGCACCATTAAATCCATTATTAAAAAATGGAAAGACTATGGCACCATACCAAACCTGCCAAGAGAGGGCCGCCCACCAAAACTCACGGACCAGGCAAGGAGGGCATTAATCAGAGAGGCAACAAAGAGACCAAAGATAACCCTGAAGGAGCTGCAAAGCTCCACAGCGGAGATTGGAGTATCTGTCCATAGGACCACTTTAAGCCGTACACTCCACAGAGCTGGGCTTTATGGAAGAGTGGCCAGAAAAAAAGCCATTGCGTAAAGAAAATAATAACAAACACGTTTGGTGTTCACCAAAAGGCATGTGGGAGACTCCTCAAACATATAGAAGAAGGTACTCTGGTCAGATGAGACTAAAATTGAGCTTTTTGGCTATCAAGGAAAACGCTATGTCTGCCACAAACCCAACACCTCTCATCACCCCGAGAACACCATCCACACATTAAAGCATGGTGGTGGTTCACCTTCCAGCAGGACAATGACCCTAAGTATACTGCTAAAGCAACACTCGAGTGGTTTAAGGGGAAACATTTATGTCTTGGAATGGCCTAGTCAAAGCCCAGACCTGAATTCAATTGAGAATCTGTGGTTTGACTTAAAGATTGCTGTACACCAGCAGAACCCATCCAACTTGAAGGAGCTAGAGCAGTTTTGTCTTCAAGAATGGGCAAAAATCCCAGTGGCTAGATGTGCCAAGCTTATAGAGAAATACCCCAAGAGACTTGCAGCTGTAATTGCTGCAAAAGGTGAATAGTTATGCACGCTCAAGTTTTCTGTTTTTATGTCTTAATTCTTGTTTGTTTCACAATAACAAATATTTTGCATCTTCAAAGTTGTAGGCATGTTGTGTAAATCAAATGATACAAACCTCCAAAAAATATATTTTAATTCCAGGTTGTAAGGCAATAAAATAGGAAAAATGCCAAGGGGGGTGAATACTTTCGCAAGCCACTGTAAGTATCAAAAGTAAATGTAATTGCTAAAATATACTTAAGTATCAAAAGTAAAAGTATAAATCAATCAATTCCTTATTGTAGCAAACCAGACGGCACCATATTTGTATATATATTTATTTTTTAAGATAGCCAGAGGCACACTCCAAAACTCAGACATAATTTACTAACAAAGCATTTGTGTTTAGTGAGTCTGTCAGATCAGAGGCAGTAGGGATGACCAGGGATGTTCTCTTGAGAAGTGCGTGAATTTGACCTTTTTCCTATCCTGCTAAGCATTCGAAATGTAACGAGTACTTTTGGGTGTCAGGGAAAATGTATGGAGTAAAAAGTAAATGATTTGTATAATGTAGTGAAGTAAAAGTTGTCAAAAATATAAATAGTAAAGTAAAGTACAGATAACCCAAAAAACGACTTAAGTAGTAGTTTAAAGTATTTTTACTTAAGTACTTTACACCACTGCTCATCAGTACAACCAGAGTACTTCCAACACAAGCTCATAAAGCCTTATCGGCCTCCTATCTTAGTGTAATTGGAAACAGAGAGACAAGGATAACAACAAAGTCATGGATGACAGTGATATAACTAGAGTATACAATATGCCTATTTTATATCCTGCATCACTGCATACCCATAGTTTGACTTCATCAAACTTTTATTTTGGACTATTTTAATTGTATCCTCTGATGAACTTGTGTCCTCATTCTACAATGCAAATTTAAATGCTTCTATTGCAGAACTGTTTGTAGAGTGCTGAAACCACTGAATTAAAATCGTCTCCAAGGGCCATACAGAACAGTTTGTTTTCATTTGCATTCCAGAACCAGTTATCGCTTCACACCACACAGAGAGAGAGAGAATGTGTGTATGTGCTTGCATGAATGTTTGTGTGTGTTAGTAAGAGAGAGCAAGAGAGATAGAGAGAGAGAGAGCATGACCGAGCCTTGCTCCCTAACAGTAAATAACCCCCCCCCCCCCCATAATAGTTTACATATAAACACCCTGAACATGCAGGTGGAAATAAGGGCCAATAGGGGTGAATAAATATAATTCTGGCCAACACACAGACAGTGGAATTTTTCAGACAGACTTGGACTTGAACGATCTCTTATGACTCCACTTGTCTTTTGTCACGTAACACTGACAACTTTGTTATTATATCATCTTTGTGCTTGATGAACCAGTAAGTACTGAACACATTGCAACTTTATTATCAAACATTTGTTTCTATATAACATAGGATGATGATATTATGAACATCGTAATGATTTTGAATGAGAAGGAATAACGTAACAATACCAGTAAGACAAAGCATTGTGTGACAGAAGAACACATACAAGGACAAATTAAGTCTAGATATATAAAGGTCTAAGGTAATAATGCATAGAAAGGTCTAAGGTAATAATGCATAGAAAGATCTAAGGTAATAATGCATAGAAACGTCTGAGGTAATAATGCATAGAAAGGTATAAGGTATTCACCCTGATGTTGTATAATACTGTAATGATCATAGACTATTATCATGGATCACAGAAAACTTTGTAATCCTCCTTCGTATGACCCACTCCACAAAAAAAAGGCCCATTGTTAACTTATACTCATCAACTGGTAGAAAAAATATTTAACCAAGACGTTCATGATACTCCGATCAGGATGAAGTTATTGTAAAGAGGCCCTGGATACATTTCTACCAGGTGCAAATGCACCACCGTCTGGTCTGGAGTGGAACTTCCCTCTCTAAGATCTATTTACATACAGGAAGCCCCATGACACTGTGTACATGACTTATTTCCTGTTGTAGGGTGGAAAAAGACAATGGTCGCGTTCCCCTGCTCAGACTTTGCCTGCATTAACCAATGGTTGTGTACCACGTCATCGACTGTTTCATTGACTGAGAGATTGCTGTAACATATGATGTGGTTAGCTGATAAGTAAAATGTCAATTCAGACGTTGTAAGATCTGGCATGCGAGAGCAACGTCTGAGCAGAGGAGCGCGCCCAATATCAACCAACTCTTCACTTCCTCTGCAGTGCAACGGAAAGTGCCCCTGCTAAGTAAATTATACATATCTCCATAAAAACAAAAATTAAACACATTCATTCTGTCCCAAAAATCAACTGCAATAATCAATATCATTAACATTTCAATTAAACATATATCAGTTGTTGGATTTGAAAAAAATCCCTCACAGGACTTGGGGCACCACTGATGTACTCCACTCTCTTCCAAAACCAGTAGATGGCAGCATAGACCAGAAAAAGGAGGAATTGGTTATCCCGAATAGTCTCAGTAGTCAAAACGATATGTCTTGCCCCTCCTGGTCTTCATTGCTTTATGTGCACCTCTGTAACCTTCAGGGATTAATTCTGAATGTGTATAGCCTTTTAAGGTGTTTTATTCAAACCGATATTATGAAATACTAAAATACAGACATCAGAACATATATAGAACCACAGGAGTTATTCAAAAGGGAGTCATCATGAGTTTCATGTTGCACCATAGGGTTGTAGTCTTTACCCAGCTATCTCAGAGCATGGACAGCACTGCTCTAACAGTCATACCTGCATGGGATGAAAGGAGAGAGGAAGAAGAGAGGAGTGGAGCTTACAAACTGTAGACATCTGTTTGTAGGGCCTGTCAGAAACATAAATGGTATGTACTGTATCTATTATGTTGAGATGATACTCTACTGGCCTTGGTGATAAATCTATCAAGGTTATGAAAGTAAGCAAACTGGTGTAAAGTTGGTGTAATTTGAGGTTTTGACATGTGTAGACCAATCTATTGTGCATGACATGACCCACAAGGGCTGAATAAGGCCACATTTGATTACTTTCTGAGAGTATAGTGAAAATACAAAGCAGCTTTACATATTATGTAGCCTTTGAATGAATCTGTAAATGTTTGTATGACTAACCTTTTCCAATCATTGATGAAAGACTTCAACAACACTTAAGGAAGTACATCTTTCAAACTGACTTTGTATGTCTATGGTCCTTTTTCTCTCTGTTGAACATGTTCAGGTTATTGAATGGTTAACCCCATATTGTTTATCCCTATTCACTGTGTTCCAACTTCAAATCGATCATTTCCTTGAGGTGAAAAGACATCAATAACTATAGCAGAGACCCAGCAAGAAAACGGAACCACACATCTAATTGAGTTCACACTTCAAGTCACCCAATTGTAAAAGTGTGAATAAACAGTCTCTAGAAGTTGAAAAGATGACTCTTTATATGAAGAAATATTGACATCTAAGCAAGATATTTCTCTGAGGTTTAGAGATATCAGTCTCCTTTGACTCTGCCATTCATCTGTTCAACCCGTTCCCCTCCACGGTGAACGTTGAACAAATCTGCTGACATTGATCCTGCCTCCTCTGCAGACCTAATTTTATTTCAGTCCGGGAAGAGCCCACTATCTCTCCAGAATCTTGACAGACAATTGTATTTACTATTTTCTTTTCACAAGCCAATAAAGGAGGAGCAGTTATTGCATCAGATTATATGCTCTTTTTTTATGATTCCAATTTATAACTCTACACTGAATAATGATACAGTTAAGAGCTGACAGCCCATGATAAATGGGGCCTCATATAAAACATATTCAGAGTGAAGATTGGCTGGAGATGAATTGCACACTGATACAAACTCATGATAAAGCACAGTAAGAGCCACTAGAAGACTTAATCATCTGCTATTCATTTTGAAGTGATTTTGCTGGTTAATAAAAGAGCACAAATTAAAAATATATTTATTCTGAAAAGACATTGGGGGGATATCTCCCCCCTCACACACCTACCCCATCCCATCTCACTCATCCCCTTAGTTTGAAGCTGAAGCTTTTAAGTCCCCTACAGTCCCTCTCCATCACTGCTGACTTTCAGAGCAGCACAGTGTCTCTGACTGAGTTTTAGAGTATTTGAGATTTCCACCTCGGCATCCATCAATAGCTTGTCCACAGAGGGGACTCCAGAGCAGGCTGATATCACTCATGTTGTTTGGGGAGGCGATTTGGAGTGCATAATATGGACATACGGAGATATGACAGACTGCCAGCAATGTAGCATCTACAGCAATCCATACTGCTAGATATGGAGGTGGTTGAGTGTGTGTAGCTTTGAAGGGGTGGATGGTAGGCCCCTTAGTTGCCCTGGATGGTTTGAGCTGTCTGGCTGGTGTTGGTGAGCAAGCAGAGGCAGGAAGCAGAAGATCTAGTGCATGTTATTTATATTAAGGCTCTTGGAGCAGGTGCAGGTATTTATAAAATGTACAAAGTACCCAACAAGACAGTTGACCAGGCTCAAAGTAATGTAATGAACTGATAAATAACTAGTCAACTGAAATACACTATGTATACAAAAGTATACAATCTCCATAGACAAACATTGGCAGTAGAATGGCCTTACTGAAGAGCTCAGTGACTTTTAACGTGGCACTGTCACAGGATGCAACCTTTTTTGTAAAATGTCTGCCCCGCTAGAGCTGCCCCGGTCAACTGTAAGTGCTGTTATTGTGAAGTGGAAACCTCTAGGAGCAACAACGGCTCAGCCGCAAAGTGGTAGGCCACACAAGCTCACAGAACGGCACCGCCGAGCACTGAAGCGCGAAGTGCGTAAAACTTGTCTGTCCTCGGTTGCAACACTCACTACCGAGTTCCAAACTGTGTTTGGAAGCAACGTCAGCACAATAACTGTTGGCCGAGCAGCCGCACACAAGCCTAAGATAACCATGCGCAATGACAAGTGTCGGCTGGAGTTGTGTAAAGCTCGCCGCCATTGGACTCTGGAGCAGTGGAAACGTGTTCTCTGGAGTGATGAGTCACGCTTCACCATCTGGCAGTCCGACGGACGAATCTGGGTTTGGCGGATGCCAGGAAAATGCTACCGGCCCCAATGCATAGTGCCAACTGTAAAGTTTGGTGGAGGAGGAATAATTGTCTGGGGCTGTTTTCATGGTTCGGGCTAGGCCCCTTAGTTCCAGTGAAGGGAAATCATAACACTTCAGCATACAATTCTAGACGATTCTCTGCTTCCAACTTTGTGGCAACAGTTTGGAGAAGGCCATTTCCTGTCTCAGCATGACAATGCCCCTGTGCACAAAGCGAGGTCCATACAGAAATGGTTTGTCGAGATCGGTGTGGAAGAACTTGACTGGCCTGCACAGAGCCCTGACCTCAACCCCATCGAACACCTTTGGGATGAATTGGAACGCCGACTGCGAGCCAGGCCTAATCGTCCAACATCAGTGCCCAACCTCACTAATGCTCTTGTGGTTGAATGGAAACAAGTCCCCACAGCAATGTTCCAACATCTAGTGGAAAGCCTTCCCAGAAGAGTGGAGGCCATTATAGCAGCAAATGGGGGACCAACTCCATATTAATGCCCATGATTTTGGAATGAGATGTTCGACGAGCAGGTGTCCACATACTTTTGGTCATGTAGTGTATATACAGCTGGGGGAAAAAATTAAGAGACCACTACAAATTTTTCTTAAATCAGCATCTCTACGTGTGACAGCCATTCCATTCCAGTGTCTGTTGAATTCCAACAAAGGCACACCTCATTCTACTGAATTAGGTACTGATTAGGTGATTACCTGAACCAAATCTTATTTAATAAGGAAAAGTATAAAAACCACTGCTGTGGTCATCACTATCCTCTTGCAATAGGACCAGCTGGATGGCAAAAACAGTGCTAATAGTACCTCAAAAGTAATATTAATCAAAAATAACTATTGACCATGCCAAAAGAGTTGAAAAGGAAAGTTTTGAGTGAGGAAAAGAAGGGTTCAATTCTGGCTTTACTGGCAGAGGGATACAGTGAGCGTCAGGTTGCTTCCATCCTTAAAATTTCAAAGACGGCGGTTCATTAGAACAAGGTCAAGCAGCAGACATTGGGGACAACAAAGCTACAGACCGGCAGAGGGCGAAAACGACTCTCTACTGACCGGGATGACTGCCAACTCATTTGAATGTCACTCAACAACCGTAGGATGTCATCAAGTGACCTACAAAAAGAATGGCAAACGGCAGCTGGGGTGAAGTGCACGGCGAGGACGGTTCCAAACAGGCTTCTAGGGGCATGGCTGAAGTCGTGCAAAGCTAGAAAAAAGCCCTTCATCAATGAGAAGCAAAGAAGAGGCCTGTGTAGCTCAGTTGGTAGAGCATGGCGTTTGCAACGCCAGGGTTGTGGGTTCGTTTCCCATGGGGGGCCAGTATGAAAAATGTATGCACTCACTAACTGTAAGTCGCTCTGGATATGAATGTCTGCTAAATGACTAAAATGTAAATGTAAAAGAGCCAGGCAGAGGTTTGCAAAAGACCATAAGGATTGGACCCTAGAAGACTGGAGTAATGTCATCTTCTCTGATGAGTCCAATTTTCAGCTTTGCCCAAGACCTGGTTGTCTAATGGTTAGACAGAGTCCTACAAGCCACAGTGTCTCACTCCCACTGTGAAATTTGGTGGAGGATCAGTGATGATCTGGGGGTGCTTCAGCAAGGCTGGAATCGGGCAGATTTGTCTTTGTGAAGGACGCATGAATCAAGCCACGTACAAGGTTGTCCTGGAAGAAAACTTGTTTCCTTTTGCTCTGACATTGTTCCCCAACTCTGAGGATTGGTTTTTCCAGCAGGACAATGCGCCATGCCACATAGCCAGGTGTCACGCCCTGGCTCTGGGGACTCTTATATGTTGAGCCAGGGTGTTAGTTTATATGTGTAGTGTCTATGTTTTGTTTTCTATGTGTTCTTTTCTAGATTGTGTGTTTCTGTGTTGGCCGGGGTGGTTCCCAATCGGAGGCACAGGCTCCACACACCGGAGCCTAAGCAATCCGCTCCACCGATGTCCAGTCCAGCTCCAGCCAGCGGGGCCAGACCAGACCAGGGGCGCTACGGGGGGGTAGTTAGAGGGTGGTGGTCACGCCCGGAGCCGGATCCGCCTCCGAGGCGGAATGCCCACCCGGCCCCTCCCCTGTTGGGTTTAGTTGGCGCGGTCGCAGTCCGCGCCTTTGGGGGGGGGGTACTGTCACGCCCTGGCTCTGGGGTCTCTTATATGTTGAGCCAGGGTGTTAGTTTATATGTGTAGTGTCTATGTTTTGTTTTCTATGTGTTCTTTTCTAGATCGTGTGTTTCTGTGTTGGTCGGGGTGGTTCCCAATCGGAGGCAGCTGTGTCTTGTTGTCTCTGATTGGGAACCATACTTAGGCAGCCTGTTGTGCACTTGTCATTTGTGGGATCTTGTTCCGGAGAGGTTTGTGTTTGTTAACCTTAGGACTTCACGTATCGTTTTGTTGTTTTGGTTGTTATTGTTAAAGTACACATTAAAAGATGTACGCATATCATGCTGCGCCTTGTTCCGTTACTTACGACGAACGTGACACCAGGTCAATCAAGGTGTGGATGGAGGACCACCAGATCAAGACCCTGTCATGGCCAGCCCAATCTCCAGACCTGAACCCCATTGAAAACTTCTGGAATGTGATCAAGAGGAAGATGGATGGTCACAAGCCATCAAACAAAGCCGAGCTGCTTGAATGTCTGCGCCAGGAGTGGCATAAAGTCATCCAACATCAATGTGAAAGACAGGTGAAGAACATGCCAAGACGCATGAAAGCTGTGATTGATAATCAGGGTTATTCCACCAAATATTGATTTCTGAACTCTGAAGTTAAAACATTAGTATTAGTTTAGTTAGTTTGATATTTATGGATGCAACCCTCGATTAGTTTGATATTTATGGATGCAACCCTCGATTAGTTTGATATTTATGGATGCGACCCTCGATTAGTTTGATATTTATGGATGCGACCCTCGATTAGTTTGATATTTATGGATGCGACCCAGTCGATTAGTTTGATATTTATGGATGCGACCCTCGATTAGTTTGATATTTATGGATGCGACCCAGTCGATTAGTTTGATATTTATGGATGCGACCCTCGATTAGTTTGATATTTATGGATGCGACCCTCGATTAGTTTGATATTTATGGATGCGACCCAGTCGATTAGTTTGATATTTATGGATGCGACCCTCGATTAGTTTGATATTTATGGATGCGACCCTCGATCGTTCTTTATGTTCCGTTGCCATCTTATCCCTTGATTGCTGCTAGCTAGCCAACTAGCTACGGCTACACAGTCACGACCTCTGCAGCAAAGCAGCTGTTTTCTATTGACATTCATTTGGATACATCCATAATAATGAGCTGATAATGCCTGCTTTTGCCTGGCATAGCTAGAAAAGTTTGCCTTCTCGTCAGGACACTCGATACTGTTCATTATGAGGAGATCACATTGCATGCCAAACACTAGGCTAGAAGCTAGCTAAATAGTTTGTTGCTAGCAAACCTGGCAATTTCACAACCGAATTCAAAAATATAAATTGCTGAAAACAGCTGGTCAAACTAGAAACGTGGGAGGACTTGACAGCATAGCACCACTTGCGTCATGACTGCAAGAGTAGGGACCAGAGAAATTCATGTTCATCACTCACCACGTTAGGTCATCAGATGCTCTAACAAAACATGTCTCTGCATAAACAAATAATGCTAGCAAGCTAGCTAGCTAAGTTTTTCCTTGTTGGACCTAGGTTTACAATGTATCCAATGAAGGTTTCTGTGGTTGTTGGTTTAGAGTTCTGTAACTTTGCAGCAAGTACGGTCTACATGTGTATGCACTTATTGCGTCATGATTACAAGGTGTCCTGATATCTTTTCCAACTGTCGCGATATCTTTTCCAACTGTCCCGTGTAGTGTCGAGTCAATGTTGCTAGTTATTGCCGTTAAACAAAGGAGTCCGCTCATACTGAACTTTGATCATAAGGTTTATTCATATCACAAGATTTCAGCATGAGTTTACGGATGTCATGACCACCCGGAGAGCAGTGGTTCCCAAATTGCAATGTCTGCTCTAACGTCCTTTGTCTCTATCCAGTATATATAATCTTCCCAAGATATGGGTGGCTCCCTCTACTGTCCAATCCCCTGTCTACAACACACAGACTTCTCTATCCTATGTGGCGTCACACTAAAACAATTCCCTTTGACACTAAATAAACATCCTCTCAGGTTCCACTTGAAACCTTATCAAATCATAATCCTTAATACACTACACCCGTTATATGGTTTTAATGTCCATTCTAGAATGCCCTTCTAGCCAATCAGAAACAAGTATTCAACAACGCTGTGGTGTAAATATAGAATACTCTCAAGATCTGGAACAGAGCAGAAACTCTTTAACCCCTCAATAATGGAGTGTCCTTTCTTAATGAGCAGACCATGGTCAGCTGCACACTTAGACCCCACGCCCCCTCCACATGCTGCAAGACAGAAATGTCACATATGACAAACATTTGTAAGTACTGCTTTAGAGCTGGATTCAATTGAAGATAAACATTAAAATGCAAAGATAATTTCAGATTAAGCCGACATACAGTGCATTGAGAAAGTATTCAGACCCCTTGACTTTTCCACATTTTGTTACATTACATCCTTATTCTAAAATAAGAAAAAAAAGTATGTTCTTCATCAATCTACACACAATACCCCATAATGACAAAGCGAAAACAGGCTTTTAGAAATGTTTGCAAGTATATTAAAAATAAAAAACAGAAATACCTTATTTACATAAGTATTCAGACCCTTTGCTATAAGACTCAAAATTGAGCTTAGGTGCATCCTGCTTCCATTGATCATCCTTGAGATGTTTTTTTACAACTTGATTGGAGTCCACCTGTGGTAAATTAAACTGATTGGGCATGATTTGGAAAGGTACACACTGGTCTATATACAGTGCATTCGGAAAGTATTCAGATCCCTTGACTTTTTCCACATTTTGTTACATTACAGCCTTATTCTAAAATAAATTAAATAGTTTTCTTCCCTCATCAGTCTACACACAATATCCCATAATGACAAAGAAAAAACTGATTTTTAGAAACGTTTGCAAAAAAAAAAGAAAATCACACAATTACATAAGTATTTACTCAGTACTTTGTTGAAGCACCTATTGCAGCGATTACAGCCTTGAGTCTTCTTCAGTATGACGCTACAAGCTCGGCACACCTGTATTTGGGGAGTTTCTCCCCTTCTTCTCTGCAGAGCTTCTCAAGCTCTCTCTGGTTGGATGGGGAGCGTCACTGCACAGCTATTTTCAGGTCTCTCCAGAGATGTTTGATCAGGTTCAAGTCCGGGCTCTGGCTGGGTCACTCAAGGACATTCAGAGACTTGTCCTGAAGCCACTCCTGCATTGTCTTGGCTGTGTACTTAGGGTCGTTGTCCTGTTGGAAGGTGAACATTCGCCCCAGTCTGAGGTCCTGAGCACTCTGGAGCAGGTTTTCATCAAGGATCTCTCTGTACTTTGCTCCGTTCATTCTTCCCTCGATCCTGACTAGTCTCCCAGTCCCTGCCGCTGAAAACATCCCCACAGCATGATGCTGCCACCACCATGCTTCACCGTAGGGATGGTGCCATGTTTCCTCCAGATGTGACGCTTGCTATTCAGACCAAAGAGTTCAATCTTGGTTTCATCAGACCAGAGAATCTTGTTTCTTATGGTCTGAGAGTCCTTTAGGTGCCTTTTGGAAAACTCCAAGCGGGCTGTCATTTGCCTTTTACTGAGGAGTGGCTTCCGTCTGGCCACTGTACCATAAAGGCCTGATTAGTGGAGTGCTGCAGAGATGGTTGTCCTTCTGTAAGGTTCTCCCATCTCCACAGAGGAACTCTGGAGCTCTGTCAGAGTGACCATCGGGTTCTTGGTCACCTCCCTGACCAAGGCCCTTCTCCCCCGATTGCGCAGTTTGGCCCAAGCGGCCAGCTCTAGGAGGAGTCTTGGTGGTTTCAAACTTTTTCCATTTAAGAATGATGGAGGCCACTGTGTTCTTGGGGACCTTCAATGCTGCAGACATTTTTTGGTACCCTTCCCCAGATCTGTGCCTTGACTCACAATCCTGTCTCGGAGCTCTACGGACAATTCCTTTGACCTCGTGGCTTGGTTTTTGCCCTGACATGCACTGTCTTCTGCAATAATTTGGCGATACGGATTGAATCCAGCCCTTAGACTAGCAAATAGTACTGCTTTAGACTAGCAAAATGATTAATAAAGTTTCTGATTTACTCTTAATTTTTTACTGTCATATTCAATGTTCAGAAAATGATTTAGTTTAGATTAACTACAGGTTATACTGACCATTATTAGACACACATATACACTGAGTATACCAAACATTAGGAACCTTGCAGTACAGTAACCATTTGGACAGTAACCGAAAGGTTGCTTGTTCGATTCCCCGAGCCGGCAAGGTGGAAAAATCAGCTGTTCTGCCCTTGAGCAATGCAGTAACCCCCACAACAACTGCTCCCCGTGCACCGATAACGTGGACGTTGATTAAAGCACCTCTCTTATTCAGAGGGGATGGTTTAAATGCGAAAGACACATTTATGTGCATTCAGTTGTGCAACTGAATCGGTATCCTCTTTCACTTCCCTTTACGAAACAGATACTCTTTGAGACCTATGTTTGTTGGAAATATTCTGATTCCATGGGCCATGCTTATTTCACATTCATAGTCTCGCTGAACATGTAAATAAAAAAGTGCCAGACCTTTTTAAATCATGGTGAAGTGGTAGACTGAATGTAGAATATTTGTAGCTGTCTCTGCAGAGGAAAAAGGCTACCACACAAATAAAACTTAAAAAGACAATCGATATTCTTCTACCAATGCATTGCCAAACAATATCAAACCAGTAGGCCTGTTCTTGTTGGACATACTACAAGTGCTCTTTTCGCTAATCTGGACGCTTATAAGAAATCCCGCTATGCCCTCAGACGAACCATCAAACAGGCAAAGCGTCAATACAGGACTAAGATTGAATCCTATTACACCGGCTCTGACGCTCGTCGGATGTAGCAAACTATTACGGACTACAAAGGGAAACCCAGCCGCGAGCTGCCCGGTGATGCGAGTCTACCAGACGAGCTAAATGCCTTTTATGCTCGCTTCGAGGCAAGCAACACTGAAGCATGCATGAGAGCACCAGCTATTCCGGAAGACTGTGTGATCACGCTCTCTGTAGCCGATGTGAGCAAGACCTTTAAACAGGTCAACATTCACAAGGCCGCTAGGCCAGATGGATTACCAGGACGTGTAACTGGCAAGTGTCTTCACTGACATTTTCAACCTCTCCCTGACTGAGTCTATAATACCTACATGTTTCAAGCAGACCACCATTGTCCCTGTGCCCAAGAAAGCGAAGGTAACTTGCCTAAATGAATACCGCCCCGTGCTTTGAAAGGCTGGTCATGGCTCACACCATCACCTTCATCTCAGAAACCCCTAGACCCACTCCAATTTGCATACCGCCCCAACAGATCCACAGATGACGCAATCTCAATCGCACTCCACACTGCCCTTTCCTACCTGGACAAAAGGAAAACCTATGTGAGAATGCTGTTCATTGACTACAGCTTAGTGTTCAACACCATTGTGCCCACAAAGCTCATCACTAAGCTAAGGACCCTGGGACTAAACACTTCCCTCTGCAACTGGATCCTGAACTTCCTGACGGGCCGCCCCCAGGTGGTAAGGGTAGGCAACAACACATCTGCCACGCTGATCCTCAACACGGGGGCCCCTCAGGGGTGCGTGCTTAGTCCCCTCCTGTACTCCCTGTTCACCCACGACTGCGTGGCCAAGCACGACTCTAACACCATCATTAAGTTTGCTGACGACACAACAGTGGTAGACCTGATCACCGACAACGATGAGGCAGCCTATAGGGAGGAGGTCAGAGACCTGGCAGTGTGGTGCCAGGACAACAACCACTCCCTCAACGTGAGCAAGACAAAGGAGCTGATCGTGGACTACAGGAAAAACAGGGCTGAACACACCCCCATTCACATCGACGTGGCTGTAGTGGAGCGGGCTGAGAGTTTCACCGGCTGGTATGGCAACTGCTCGGCATCTGACCATAAGGCACTACAAGTCATGGACCCAAGTCATGGACTGTTCTCTCTGCTACCGCACGGCAAGCGGTACCGGAACGCGAAGTCTAGGTACAAAAGGCTCCTTAACAGCTTTTACCCCCAAGCCATAAGACTGCTGAACAATTAATCAAATGGCCATCCAGACTATTTACATTGACCCCATCACCCTTTGTTTTTACACTGCTGCTGCTCGTTGTTTATTATCTATGCATAGTCACTTTACCCCTACCTACAGTGGGGAAAAAAAGTATTTAGTCAGCCACCAATTGTGCAAGTTCTCCCACTTAAAAAGATGAGAGAGGCCTGTAATTTTATTCATAGGTACACGTCAACTATGACAGACAAAATGAGGAAAAAAAATCCAGAAAATCACATTGTAGGATTTTTAATGAATTTATTTGCAAATTATGGTGGAAAATAAGTATTTGGTCAATAACAAAAGTTTCTCAATACTTTGTTATATACCCTTTGTTGGCAATGACACAGGTCAAACGTTTTCTGTAAGTCTTCACAAGGTTTTCACACACTGTTGCTGGTATTTTGGCCCATTCCTCCATGCAGATCTCCTCTAGAGCAGTGATGTTTGGGGCTGTCGCTGGGCAACACGGACTTTCAACTCCCTCCAAAGATTTTCTATGGGGTTGAGATCTGGAGACTGTCTAGGCCACTCCAGGACCTTGAAATGCTTCTTACGAAGCCACTCCTTCGTTGCCCGGGCGGTGTGTTTGGGATCATTGTCATGCTGAAAGACCCAGCCACGTTTCATCTTCAATGCCCTTGCTGATGGAAGGAGGTTTTCACTCAAAATCTCACGATACATGGCCCCATTCATTCTTTCCTTTACACGGATCAGTCGTCCTGGTCCCTTTGCAGAAAAACAGCCACAAAGCATGATGTTTCCACCCCCATGCTTCACAGTAGGTATGGTGTTCTTTGGATGCAACTCAGCATTCTTTGTCCTCCAAACACGACGAGTTGAGTTTTTACCAAAAAGTTCTATTTTGGTTTCATCTGACCATATGACATTCTCCCAATCCTCTTCTGGATCATCCAAATACACTCTAGCAAACTTCAGACGGGCCTGGACATGTACTGGCTTAAGCAGGGGGACACGTCTCGCACTGCAGGATTTGAGTCCCTGGCGGCGTAGTGTGTTACTGATGGTAGGCTTTGTTACTTTGGTCCCAGCTCTCTGCAGGTCATTCACTAGGTTCCCCCGTGTGGTTCTGGGATTTTTGCTCACCGTTCTTGTGATCATTTTGACCCCACGGGGTGAGATCTTGCGAGGAGCCCCAGATCGAGGGAGATTATCAGTGGTCTTGTATGTATTCCATTTCCTAATAATTGCTCCCACAGTTGATTTCTTCAAACCAAGCTGCTTACCTATTGCAGATTCAGTCTTCCCAGACTGGTGCAGGTCTACAATTTTGTTTCTGGTGTCCTTTGACAGCTCTTTGGTCTTGGCCATAGTGGAGTTTGGAGTGTGACTGTTTGGGGTTGTGGACAGGTGTCTTTTATACTGATAACAAGTTCAAACAGGTGCCATTAATACAGGTAACGAGTGGAGGACAGAGGAGCCTCTTAAAGAAGAAGTTACAGGTCTGTGAGAGCCAGAAATCTTGCTTGTTTGCAGGTGACCAAATACTTATTTTCCACCATAATTTGCAAATAAATTCATAAAAAATTCTACAATGTGATTTTCTGGATTTTTTTTCTCTCAATTTGTCTGTCATAGTTGACGTGTACCTATGATGAAAATTACAGGCCTCTCTCATCTTTTTAAGTGGGAGAACTTGCACAATTGGTGGCTGACTAAATACTTTTTTTCCCCACTGTACCTGTTCCCCCACACATTGACTCTGTACCGGTACCCCCTGTATATAGCCTCGTTGATGTTATTTTATTGTGTTACTTTGTTACTTTTTTTTTACTTTAGTTTATTTAGTAAATATTTTTTTAACTCTACTTCTTGAACTGCGTTGTTGGTTAAGGGCTTGTAAGTAAGCATTTCACAGTAAGGTCTACACCTGTTGTATTCGGCGCATGTAACAAATATAATTTGATTTGATTTGATTTGTAAATGTGAGATCCAGCCTTAAATGTAGTGTACACGGAACACAGAGAATAAATATTTTTGGGAGGGATCCTGCTGCATCTTCAGGTGGCCTATGAAGTGGATGTTTAGCCCTCGCCCACCGCCCATGGAGAGGAAGAGCGATATTGTACACATTTGAATGATAAAAGAAGCTGGCTAATGAGAAAATGCAAATGAGTTTCCGACAACAGGCAGACAGTGGCCTCCATTTGATGAAGAAACAAGGATGAGGGGAGAAATTAGCGGCGGAGCACATTCCGCTTGACACCTGGGTGACGGATGAGCTCGCCGTCATTGTGCTCATGGGTACAGACAGATGCATAGGGTGTGTTTGTGTTAAAGTGAGTGTGTGTGTGTGTGTGTAGGGGGAGGGGGTTCAGAGGAAGCCCATCAGGACAGGTGACCCCACCTGAAGTGGAGGGGGGCTCTCTGTCTCCAGGAGAAGTGGGGGATCAAATGCAGGGTGCCAGGGGTCGACAGTGTCGACCTTTCCCAGTGTCTCTGTGAGTGGATGGAAGGCGTCCTCCTCATCACTGGTTCTACAGCCCACAGGTAGAACACAGGATGAACACAGGGGCACTACAGCAACACAACATCAAGTAGTAGTAACACACACTATGAGTGATCATCTACTGTACGTAGTCGACATAGAAGAGATATGATGATGGAAAGTGATGATGAATCTGGGGTGCTTCTGTCAATTGAATTTCTTAGAACAACTATTTTTATAATAACACTTTTGATGCAGGAAAGGGCTAAACTCAACCCAGCACCAGTGGCTTGTATTCATGGATGTCAAGGGAAGCCAGGCTTCCCCAAAAATGTTAACAAAATCGCAAGTGGTTGAATGCATCGCACTGGAGAAAGCATCCGAGAGAGCAAAACAGCGCCCCTCTGTCTCAATATGTGTAGCCCATGTATCTGATGCTGTCTGGCCAAAAAGAGTATAACATTGTTGCCGGCCATAGCATTGAATTCAATAGCAAGGGAAGCCAGCAAGAGTTTGGCATCCCTTGATAAAAAAAAGTATAAAAGAATAGCCAATCAGCATTGAGCTAAACTGAGTGAGCTCAACTGTGAATGGTCCTGGTGAAGGAGTTGACAAGCCACTGACGGAGTTGACAATAGATACTCAAAACAGACGTATTTTTGCCTCTGAAAATAAAAGTTCAATACCAATATTTGTAAAATAAGGAAAATTATTAATTTGAAAATCCCCAATAAAAATAACCATTCTATCAGATCTATCAGCACTCCGATGGAGTTGACGTTAAACAAAAATCCCTCAGTTGCTTTGACTAAAACCTAATTAAATGTAATATATTTGAACCAACATTCATTTTCTATCTTAATCTATCAGCCAGATGGAGTTGACAATTTATGGTTGTGACCATGGTGATTCCAATATTGTTTGTTTAAATCTATCAAAAGTAGAGAACTTTACAGACCATGAGGGGTCTTGTTGCACTACGTGTAATTGCATGAATAAGGGGTCCTTTTTGTATAGTTGACCCTGCTCATTCCTGATTCATTTTAAACAAATCTGACGGAGTTGACCAAATCTCTGGAATCACAGTTTTGAGAGAAAAAAAAATCAAAGATTGTCCTGACTTTCAAGAATCTCTGAGCAAATTTTCTGCTATTCTACACAGTTTTCCTGAGACTGAGAGACATTTTTATAGTTTTAACACTAATTTCCTGTAATTCTAAACATTTCTTTCATGGCTTATGACGTGTTCCATATGCTATCTGGGGGGCCCAACCTCAATTAGCCACATCATTAGATCTCAGCCAACAGAAACAAAGAAACAATTAAACACATGAACACAATTTGCTGTAGAGGTTGAGATGGTGGATAAGTGATAACTTTAGAACTGTTAAAGATTTGTAAGTGAATGAGTGACTAAATACATACACAAAACACAACTTGCTCTTAAATAAATAAATACGATAAAACCAGAATGTCTTTAGGTGAGGAGCCACTTCCTCACACTGGACCTATTCATTCCTGCTGAAATAAAATCCATACTGTATGTCTTTACACCATTTACTGGCAGCTGATGTGAGCACATACACTGTAGATACAGAGAGATGCAGAGTTCAGTTATATTGGTGTTAACGCAGGACGTTTTCACAATGCATACCATTTGAATGAGCGGGCACACTGCAGGCTTGGGCTATTTTCACATTATGTGTCACAAGCAGTTCTCAGAAATCATTCAGCATACAAAGGGTGAGGGGAAAAGGCATTTGGTAAATAAACAGTGTGGAATTATGTGCTTGTGTGTAAATGCAGTCTGGCTGAGCCCTATTCAAAACCACCCACAGATTTAAGGAGAGACTCAATTCATTTAATTACCACTCTACCGTGACTCAAATAGATTCAACAACTCTACACTCTTACATCCTTATGTCAGAAAATTGTCTATTTCCTCAAATAAAGGACATATCCAGAAGTGTAAAGAATTTACTCCTACCTATTTTTGACTAACTAATGAAAAATAGTTGTGTTATGCATCAAATGCATTTATAGCCAATATCTACAATCCTCTAACCCCATATATGACCTCTTTTCAGGCATAGAAATGCGCTCGGCTCCTATACCATGAAGGGTTTAGAGCCACATCACATATTGTTAGTCTGTCTCCACTTATTACTCCTACACAGCATTCTAGAAAGAGAAAAAGGTGGAGAAGGAAAAAGAAAGAGAATGGTTTGTGAAGAGGCAGTCTCCGGTTATCTCAGTTGGTCCCCCCTTGAGATGTTTATCGTCCGTAATTACCTGACACCCTGATAGTTCCAGACAATGGAAGCTCTGCTCTCTTCAGCCACTCAGTGACATCCTAGCAACATACAGTGTCCTCCCCACACAGGCCCTCAGTCCTTGGAGAAGACCCCAGACCAACTTGGAACAACAAAGTCTGAATGGGCCCTGGCCTGGCCTTTGTGTGGCCCCACTGAAGAGTCTCTTTATGTACACAGTCTTTGACGCTGTATGTTTTCTGTCTCTTAATTGCATAGCCCTCTGCTTCTCCCGGTCAATCAATACCTCCTCCCCGGTGACATCAGCCTCTCCTTTCACTGGGCCCATTCCAGGTAATGGGAGTTTCGTGGAAGAGTTAGTAAGAAAAAGGCTTCATCATGCCACCGACTCCTGAACCCAGAATGGACGTTTTAAGTACCCCCCTCCTCGACAGACCCCCACTCCAAGGGTTATCTGGTGGACTGGGGGTCCAACGCACTCATGGGAGTTGGCCATCAGAGGAGTTTGGGTGATGTGGCCTATTTATTATCAGAAAATGACCAAATAATACATATATTAACAATGTATAACTTAATCTAAAACGAGGGTAGACTGGACCCTTTGATTTCAGGAACATTCAAATTAGGAGTGGGGGGGGTGGGGGGGCATTGCACTAGTGAGCATCACTCTGGCCCTGTTTCTGCTTTGGTTGCTTCCCAACAGGCCCAATGGACAACTCACTTCATGGTGAGTGTGGTTGGTGGTGCAATCAGCTCCATCAAAAAAACATTTCCTGAACCTTGACTCTGGAACATTGAGAGAGGGAGTTGACATGCCTTGACCATCAGTGTGTAAGTGTGACCGATCACATTAGCCATAAGAGGCCTAACCCTCTCCTATATCCAATTCACCAAATATTCCCTAGAACAGCACGATAACAATGTTTAGACAGCGCAGGACATAATGATATTTTGGTGTACTTTAATAAGGAGACATCTGAGTGTTCAGTTGACATAAGCACAGACCAAAAAAATTTGGTAGAATGATATTATCCCCTTCATTCTACGCAATTAAAACATTAATGATTAATTGGTCCTAACTAACACAACTGGTATGCAAATTCTGGGATTTTAGAGAGTTAAAGTACACAAGGATTTTTTTTGCCAAATGGGAGCCATTTAAAGTTGACCTCTGGAAATGTTATTTTTCAATGTAATGTGATGGCGCTGTTTAATTTGAAGAGGTACTTATCTCAAAGTCAACATCTTACTTCTGTTTTTCTGACGCGCGCTTGGTCACCGTATATTAGTTGGTAGCCTGGCAACCACAAGAGCAAAGCTTTAGCAAATGGATATGTTTGCAATATGATGGGCCCTGTGTGCTCCTCCAGCACTGACCCTGCCAGCCATTTTGTTGTGGCCCGTGAAGGTGTCAGTTATAAACGTTACCTTGTCTAAGCAGGTGTGCCTGTATGGAGAGGCCTGCCGGCTCTGAGGGGGTCACCAACCCCACACTGTTACCCCCATTTATTTAAATAATGGGCCATTAGGACGGCTGGATGTCCAATGTGAAAGTAGCTGTTTGTGGTTCCGGGATAAAAGAAGTAATTACCTGAGAGGGGACGATGTGCTGCTGCTGCTACTCTTCCTCAGCTGGGCTCCAGGGCTTAGATTGAATATACTCCCACCATTAGATGGCGACAGAGAGGGGAGTAGGGAGAAGTACAGTCTAGTCTAGGCCCTGAGGGAAACTGGCATGAGATTCACACTTAGATAGTAGTCTGTAAATCACAGACCAATACATTGTGATTACTCTGGGGAATGGATATGGAGAAATTAGGAATAGTCCACCATAGTAATGGTGAATAAACTTTGTGATAGCTTAGATACCTCATTCAGGTTCTATAATAGACATTGAGCTGGTCTATGTGCAGAATAAATATCCTCCCCTTGGCAAATAGTCACTTGAATGTCATTCTGTTCATTCTATTCTATTCTCATGGCTGCTGCATTCACATATAATGGTTTCATTAGTATTTTGATCACACAAATATAATTTTCTTCAGCCCCAGAGTTCACTGCTTGAAACAACAAGTGTATTATACATTTATGTTTGTAAAGTTGGAGGTGAAGACATAACATGTAAATCATGTTACTGTAAAATTAAGAATAAAGAATAGGTTACTCTCAAACTTTTAAGAGTTTGAAAATATACTTGTTATTCTTAACAGGCATTGTTATTCTTATTCAGCTTCCTACAATCATTAAACTTAGTGGACCACGTAGAATCGTGTTTTACATTGCGTTAAGCAAGACATTTAGCTAGCTTAGAAATGCACAAATTGTTATTTTTAGTCAATATTATAACCCCCCTTGCTTTCTAGAACCCATAGCTCAAGAGGGCCTTGCCATGCAGTCAAAGGAAAATGTGGATGGGCCTTACCTTTTTTATGGAGTTGTATTCATATAAACCAACAAGATGGCCAATTAAAGATGAGTTCTCAGTCATTAATTTGCCCTTGGAGGTTTATTCTTCAATTGATATCACCTTATAAAAGCGTCCTTTCAATTTTTTATAATGGGAGTCCAATTTTATTACCTCCTCTAATGGATTTCTATCTATCTTCACCACCTACGAAAAAAGTTTTCACCTCTCCACAAAACATGTTAATTGCCATCGTGGGCTTGCATAAAAGAATATCTAGAACTTCATTATCCGGATATGTTGGCAGCCCATCTGTAAAAGCAACATTGACATTTCTAAATTGCATTTTCCCTTTTCTGCTTTTATTTTGGACACATTGTTAATCAAAAGGCTTCAGAAATGTGCAGATGGGTAATGCTTGCTTCTTCATGGAGTGTTCTGGTTCAAGGTGAGTGTTACATCCTTTTAGGCCCTCCTGTTTCGCTCCATTGTGCTCTATGGGTGATGTATCTGGATTGGGTCTTGAGGTTTCACTGTGCACCATACGGACTACTTTCTGAAGCCTATGAACACACAAACACATACACACACACAACTGCTCAAAAACACACTATAAGGTCTACAATGCAGAGAGGCAAGCACTGATTACCAGGTGTGACTCACTGATGAGTGGTCATTGCTGATTTCACCACCATCTAAGGCCCGAAAAGGCTTTTATTTTCACTTCAACATACATTTTTGAGATCAGAATATAAACCCTGAGATCAGAATATAAACCCTGAGCTAGATTCCTGTATGCTTAGTGCGTACTATGTCAGATTTAGTATAGGCCTACAGTTTTAGCACATGTAGTACATAGGAACTGTTATCAAAAAAAAATATCTGAGGTTTATAAAGTTAGTCAGTCAGAAAGAGTTGATACTGGTACAATATGCCTTCTACAGATACAGGGTATATACTGTAGGTGTATAGGGTTCCAGAAGGCAAGGGGGGGCTATAATATATTTTAAAAAACAAAAAAACAATTTGTTTGTTTCTAAGTGAGCTAAATGTCTTGCTTACAAATTCTACAGGACTTCTCCCTGACAGAAGACAACTTAATCACATGCAATCACATTTCAAGGGGATTTCACTTGTCATCATTGAACAATTGGCCGTTATCAGAAAGAGCATTGTCATAAAATTCTTTAGAGCTCCATACCATTTAATCTGCTCTCGAGTGAAACATTTCATAAGATTCTTCTTTGTATTAATGAACAAAGTAGATAAGTCTTCTCCTACCTTCAAAGGCACTTCGATACAGCTCTCAATATACTTTCAAATGTAGCATTAAAAGAAATTGGATATGAAGGACACATTGCATAATAGGCCTACTACTCTTTGTTGTGTATGCAAAGGATAAGATTCTTAATTCTTTGTTTGAAGACTCTTTATATCAACTATGAAGTCCAAGTCATGTAAATGTGTCATGATATGAAACAAGTTAAGTGCTAACCATACCAAAGGCTAGTTAAAAGTGCAAATTCTAAGAGTGGTGCTGTTATAATGATGTTATGACAGTAGCGTAGCCAGAAATTCGTTGGTGGGTGGGCCGGCAGAAATGTGGGTGTGCGAATCATGTTATTCTACACATTTTGCCATGAGGCTGAGAGAATATTTTTGCTGTTTTAACGCACATTTTCTGCAATTCTACACATTTTGCGATGGTGTAAAGAGGCAAATGTGCAGTTTTATAGCTAATCTCATGCTATTCTATACATTTTGCCATGAGGCTGAGAGAAGATGTTGCATTTTAAAGCTAATTAAAGCTCAAATATAGGTGTGTTGACTGTGATAAAGTCACTGGATTATGTGCTGTCTTGTTTGCTAAATGAACAAATTAAATAAGCAGTGGCATGGTGCATATAGCCATAGAAGCACAGTGACCTATGCCGCAATGCGGTCACATTCGTGGCTTATTGGGGGTGTGGCTTTTAGTTAGTTACTTTTGGCCACCCATCCCATGATAGTGAATGTTATTCCAGTTCATCTGAATTAAATTTTAGTCCACTGCTTGCTATGAATTCTATCTGATGGTGTTTGCATGTTTAGGTAAAAAGACAAATAATGTCCCGTTTGGAACACTGGCAAGTAGAAACCCACTGTGCACAGACGTCAGTGCAACATCTAGTTTTGATTTACATTTGGTTGAGTTGTCAACTAACATGAATTCAATGTGAAATCAACAAAATGAAATTCACCCTGTCATTGGATTTAGGTTCAAAGTTGGGTAAAAAATACTACATTCCCTTACGTTGATGACTTTTTGCAAATCCAATCAGTTTTTGACATTGATTCAATGTCATCACATTTAATTATTTTGTTGAAATTACATGGAAACAACATTGATTCAATCAGTTTTTGCCCAGTGGGCTTGGCTCCCCAGTGGGTGGGCCCGGGCCCACCCGTGTCTACGCGGCTGTGTTATAATAATTTCAACAAAAATGAACCTCAACAACCACATTCAACCATCTTTACACATCCAAAGTTTATCGTTCTATGGAGAACCATTACTGTATTGAGTAGTAGCATGTTAAACCACTAATATTGGCCTATTGCTACAACAACAACAAAAAACATATACATCACATATCACCACACCACTACATATCCACAGCACAAATGTCCAATACCACCACACAACAATATTAAAATGTACGTGTGTGTACAGTGTGTGTGCTAACGTGTGTGTGAGTATGCGTGTGTGTGCCTGTACGTCTCTTGACAGTCCGCGTTGTTCCACAAGGTGTAGTTTTATCTGTTTTTGAAATGACATTTTACTGCTTGCATGAGTTACTTGATGTGGAATAGAGTTCCATGTAGTCATGGCTCTGTGTAGTACTGTGTGTTTCCCGGAGTCTATTCTGGATTTAGGGACTGTGAAGAGACCACTGGTTGCATGCCTTGTGGGGTATGCATGGGTGTCTGAGCTGTGCGCTAGTCGCTTGAGCAGTCAATCCCTCTCACAAAGACAAGTATTGAGCTCAGGTGCATCCTGTTTCCATTGATCATCCTTGAGATGTTTCTACAACTTGATTGGAGTCCACCTGTGGTAAAATAAATTGATTGGACATGATTTGGAAAGGCACACACCTGTCTATATAAGGTCCCACAGTTGACAGTGCATGTCAGAGCAAAAACCAAGCCATGAGGTCGAAGGAATTGTCCGTAGCGCTCCGAGACAGGATTGTGTCGAGGGACAGATCTGGGGAAGGGTACCAAAAAATGTCTGCAGCATTGAAGGTCCCCAAGAACACAGTGGCCTCCATCATTCTTAAAAGGAAGAAGTTTGGAACCACCAAGACTCTTTCTAGAGCTGGCTGCCCGGCCTTACTGAGCCTTACTGAGCCTCTGGAGGAAACCTGGCACCATCCCTACAGTGAAGCATGGTGGTGGCAGCATCATGCTGTGGGGATGTTTTTCAGCAGCAGGGACTGGGAGACTAGTCTGGATCGAGGGAAAGATGAACGGAGCAAAGTACAGAGAGATCCTTGATGAAACCTGCTCCAGAGTGCTCAGGACCTCAGACTGGGGCGAAGGTTCACATTCCAACAGGACAACGGCCCTAAGCACACAGCCAAGACAACACAGGAGTGGCCCGGACTTGAACCCGATCTAACGTCTCCGGAGAGACATGAAAATAGCTGTGCAGCGACACTCCCCATCCAACCTGACAGAGCTTGAGAGGATCTGCAGAGAAAAATGGGAGAAACTCCCCAAATACAGGTGTGCCAAGCTTGTAGCGTCAAACCCAAGAAGACTCAAGGTTGTAATCGCTGCCAAAGGCACTTCAACAAAGTATTGCATAAAGGGTCAGAATACTTAAGTAAATGTGATATTTCCTGTTTTTTTTTTATATATTTGCAAACATTTCTAAAAACCAGTTGTTGCTTTGTCATTATGGGGTATTGTGTGTAGATGGATGAGGGGAATAAAAAAAAAAAAAAATTTTAGAATAAGTCTGTAACGTAACAAAATGTGGAAAAAGACAATGGGTCTGAATACTTTCCGAATGCACTGTAAATGCATTATGTGCAGCGTCTGGTTGCTCCTTATTACACACAAGAGACCAGCAAATATTCTTTACATCTTCAACATAGGAATCACTACAAAACCTCTTGTATGATCTCTTATACACCACAGTGCCTTCAGAAAGTATTCTTACCATTTGACTTATTCCACATTTAGTTACAGCCTGAATTCAAAATGGATTCATTAGATTTTTTCCTCACCCATCTACACACAATACCCCATAATGACAAAGTGAAAACATGTTTGAATTAGAGGGTGATGCCACTGGAATTTATACACTGATTGAGTAGCTGAAGTTATGGAGATTGTACTCCTATTAGAGAGATGGTGAGAGAGATAGTTCCTCAGTTTAGTTTTTTTAATGTTGATTTGAGATTAACAATGTTTGCAATTCTGTGCCATGTCACTCAGCTGTGATTATCCAATTAACTGTCCATTTATCCATACAAGATGTGGTCTGGAAATAATAATAAACATGAATACAATACAATGCTAAGATAAGGCACATATTCATTTAGCAATAACAAAACAAGATATACAGCTTTCATCTGTTATAATAATCCAATGACTGAAACGAAAGTACAAGTAGCTAACAACATCAGACTAACCAGCTAAAAATGACAGCCGAAAATGTAACTAACAATGTTAGGTAGCTAGCATAGAAATGAGATACTTAATGTTGTAATAATGGCAAAAAAAATCTTAAACTATTGACAACTTCGTCAGTAAAACAGGGGGAAAACAAATACCTTACTTACAGTTCTGGTATTCACGCACAGTAATGAATAAATTGGTCAGAAAGGAAATAATGGCCAAAACTGAGATTTGTGTTCACAGCAGTAGGTGGCGAGCTTGTTAATGAACTGAACACTCTGCCAGCTTGTGATAGTTGTGACGTCATCACTGAGTTCTTAAAGGGACCGGCTTTCTTACACAGCCACCCCGAATGTCTGCTACGACATTCTAACCAGATGGAAAGTCTGTCCTAGGTGACAGGTTATTCATCATCGTCATCAAGAATGGCTGGGAGCTGCACCAGCCGGGCCACTGGTAGTGTGATTCCGACCCTTGACCTGGATAGCAACAGTCCTAATACATCCATCAGCTCCAGGGTAAGTATGAGTCACCTTCCTAACAGGCCAGAGACCCCTCGATAGAGCTCAGGGTCCACGATGAGAACCACTTTATCCACAGTAAGTTCCTTTCCATCCTTCCTCCACTTCTGTCTTTCCTGTAGACTTGGCAGTTAGTAACAAACGAACTGGGACCAAAAGTGATCGGCAAGGACTTGGCTATGCATCCAGCGGCGTTTCCCTAGGATGTTACTGGAGTCATACAAAGCCTGAGGAAGAGATGCGTCATAGCATCCCATGAGTAAGAGGCTCGGTGTGACGGAATCTGTGTCCGCGACATCGGAGGAGATGTGAGATGAGATTGCGTTCAAGATTCCCTCCACTTCGGTAAGCACAGTGCGGAGCACGGTTTCGGTGACGGTCTGTTCCTTCAGTATGACTTTGAGAGCAGTCTTCACTGATTTCACTTCTCTTTCCTACGTTCCACCAAAGTGAGGAGCACTTGGCAGATTGAACCGGAATGTTATCCTCTGTTCAGCCAACTGTTCCTTCAGGTGGGGGGGCCATCACTTTGAAGGCCTCTCGCAGTTCTCAGTCTCCTCCAACGAATTTCGTACTATTATCCAAAAGAAGCTCGAAAAGCATGCCTCGACGTGCAATGAAGCGTCTTAAAAACATCAGGATGGCATCGGCATCCAGGCTCTCCAGGAGGTCCCGGTGGTTGCAGCGACTGGTCATGCGTTTGTAGATGATGACCCATCACTTTCCGTTGCAACGTCCAATTTTTATGTTGAGTGGTCCAAAACAATCCACTCTGGTAGAAGGGGTGCTTGTACAGTTGCAGACGAGCAGGAGGTAGATCTGCTATCTTAGGAACTTCAGGTTTTGTGCGCCATCTTTGGGATTGCAAACAGGTGTGCTGAAACTTCTGGATGGCTTCCCTTCCCCGCAGAATCCAGTATCTACGACACAGTTCCGCCAGAACCCTCTCTGGGACGGGATGGAGGAGAGTCTTTTCGAAATCTTGAATGAGTAGCTTAGTCAGCAGATTATGCGGAACCAGGACGATGGGGTGCATAGAATAGCATCTCCAGGTGCTCTGCTCCGTGCAGTTTACCGCCAACTCTAAGGAGTCCTGAATCCTTATCATACTCAGGAGACAAGGGACCCAGACGACTGTTAGAAGGTATAGACCGGATTCACATGACGGCCTTGACCTCTTCAAGAAATGATTCCATCTGAGCTTTCTTCAGGAGAAGGTTCTCTGCGGGTATGTAGTCTGCTGCTTCGCTGGGTGAACTGGAGAGTGGATCGGCCTCCCCGTGTAGGGATCTAGTTGTTGCGTGAGGTCATGAGTTCTTTCCATGTATAAAAATTGCTGATACTGTATCTGGGAACTGAGGACTGGAACTGATGTCCACAGAAGGCTGATTTCTTAAATTAGCTGTCATCAGGCTCCGGGTCAGCAGAAGGCATTGAAGGTCACTGATCTTCTGAGCGTTGGAGGAACTCAGGGCCTTGGTGCGATCGATGCAGTTGGGCCAGCTCTATCAAGGTCCTGCCCCGAGTGATGTCACCCGCCGGGTTGTTTGCGGTATCTACATACCTCCAGTTGGCTACATCCGTAAGGTTCTGAATCTCTGCAACACGAGTTCCTACAAAGACCTTGTATCTACAAGATTCTGACTTGAGCCAATGAAGGACTGTGGTGGAATCAGACCAGAGGATGATTTGTCCGATGGGCAGAACTCAGCTCCAAGTGTGGCATCGACAGCTGCTTCTTTGGCGCAATGCGAGACCTGGCCAGAACGAAGGAAATGTGTCCCTGGTTATCCACAGTCCGCATGTAGGCAACAGAACGATATGCTCTCTCTGACACATCACAGAATATGTGGAGGTCTCTGGTCAACTTTGGGTTGTCAGCATATGATGGTGCTTAAGTTCTGGGGAGTTCCATCTGGACAAGGTCAGGAATATCTTGTTCCCATACAAGCCATCTGTCCAGCAGGCTCTGAGTCTGAATGGGGTCATCCCAACCTATCCCTTCTTTCTACAGGTCCTGGACGAGTACCTTGGCTGGGTTATGAAAAGTGCGATGTAGCCTAGCGGGTCGTATTGACGGGCGAACACGCTGTAGATATTCCTCATTGTAGGTTTGGAGCTCTCTACAGTGCGGTGCTTGTATCCCATGGAGTCTCTGAGGCAGTTCCAACATAGCCCCGTGGTTGGTTCCTGGCGAACCGTGCTACTTTGGGAAAGCCACAGTTCTCTGTTTTCTGATCTGGCCTCGGCCGGTAGCTGCTCGATGACAGCTGGTACATTGCTATCCCACTGGCATATCTCAAAGCCTCCAGTCTGGAGCAACTGTCACCGTCCGTTAACAAGGTATCTTGCTTCATCGGCAGAGGGGATGCTTCGGAGGCAGTTGTCCACGTAGAATGACGCCTCGACTGACTTCACAAAGTCTTGGTTGGCTTCTACCCTGTCCTGAACATGTCGCTGCAGAGCTTAGATGGTGCAACAGACACTACAAGTTGTGCCAAATGGCAAGACCTACAACTCATAAATGCTCAGTTCTTCAGTTCTATGCATGTTCCGCCAGATGAAGTGTAGCACCGGTTTGTCAGCTGGTAAGAGGTGGATCTGATGAAACATGCCTTTGATGTCACCACTAACAGCTACAGCATGTTGACGGAATCTGAGGAGGACACCGAGCAGGGATGTTCCCAAGGTTGGTCCAGGGAGGAGAAGGTAATTGAGCGACTGTCCTTTATGCTGGAACGAACAGTTAAACACAATCCTATCCTTTCCATTGAGATGCACAATATGGTGGGGGGGTATAAACCAGG